>NC_064922.1:617880067-618183097 GCF_023897955.1 Schistocerca gregaria
TTATGCTTATCCATTACGGATATTTTAGAACCCGCGACTCAACTGAACGTAAATAAGTTACATAAAACTGCAACCACCACTTTTTTCGAATAATTATGTTTTATTCCATGAACCGGTTTTCGAAATTTTTAAGGCTCATTTTCAGATGGTTTCTAGAAGTTACATCATTACTTCTAGCATACTCCTGGGTGATGGCTCTGTGACAAGAAGAAGCGTCTTCCATTTTCTTGTCACAGAGCCATCACCCACAATTATGATAGTAATAATGATGTAACTTGCATAAACCATCTGAAGATGAACCTGAAAAGGTTCGAAAAACTGTTTCATGGAATAAAACATAATTATTCAAAAAAGAGACTGGTTGAAGTTTTATGTAACTTACACTGAATTACAAAGCAAGGTGGCAGACGCAAGAAGTTACCGGAAAGCGATTGGCCGAGGACAAGAGCTATACATCTACTGAATTCTAACATCGACATAAAATTGCGGAAGACACCTGTGAACCTCCACGGTTGATGTACGATGTAATATGAAGTGAAATACAAACCGTAGAAAAGTAGGAGCAAAAGAAACATATATGTTGAGTTTAACTGTTACAAAAATGGTTCAAATGGCTCTGAGCACTATGGGACTTAACTTCTGAGGTCATTAGTCCCCTAGAACATAGAACTACTTAAACCTAACTAACCTAAGGACATCACACACCCCCATGCCCGAGGCAGGATTCGAACCTGCGACGTAGCGGTCGCGCGGATCCAGACTATAGCGCCTAGAACCGCTCGGCCACTCAGGCCGTCTAACTGTTACAGAGTGAAGTTAATTATTATGTAAACTGATAAGGTACATTCAGAACAGATACTAGAAAGAATATACGCATGTAGAAGTTTACTGAACCCTATACCGAAGTAAAAGTCAACTTAGTCGAAAATGCATCTACAAATAGTTGACTTACTCGGAAAATACGAATACAGGGGAACGTTTGTAGGGATAATGAAAAATTTGCAACGTTACAGTTACAGATAACCTAGTGGACTATATTTAAAGCGATGACACTACTTTCACAGTATAGGAAGCACGGAGAATGGCGTCAAAGCAGTGAAATACTGAATGTTATGAAGCGAATAGTTGGTAGTAAAAGTGAGGCACGAGATTATCAACTACAGCACATGGAAAATTGGAAGGGAGCTAAATTAATTTTCCGTGATTATCAATATTTTTGACTGGACTTCTATAATATAATCTCAAGCGTTCAACTACTGCTCGGAATTTACACTTCGCGTAGTAACAGTAACTGCTCGGTACTTCAAACTCTGTCTTCTCTACTTTACTTCAGTGTTTCACGCCGAGGTATCTTTGTGTCATTATGGAAGTTGTATTGGCAAACGCTGACGTTTCATTCCTCTAAAATGAACCAGAACCCTTCGCAGTGCTTGTGCATAGACAGTGCTCCTGTAAGGTAAAATAGAAAAAGAATATCCACGTTTAGAAGTTCTTCGGAAGATATTTCGGAATATATGAGCTGTGAATGGAGCCTCCGGAGGCAATTTTGAAAAACATATGCAAATATATGGCGCTAACTGTTCTCTTAGATTATTTTATGGCAACCAAGTTACTTCTGAGAAACACCGCTCACTTTTCCACTAACATTTCATCGACCTGACTTGTCTTCACACACATAGCTGCACATTCACCTGCCATAATTGTGTATATTTGGCTGGCAAAAAGAGGTCCAGTGAAAGAGAGGATCATCCTACAGCCTTGGTGGAAATGACGGAGTGGTGGAGGGGGCGGGAGGGAGGGGGGCGGGTACGGAGCAGGAGGGGGGGGGAGTGTAGGGTTAGGAGGAAACTTGAGGGGAGAGGCATCCCAGTAGCTTTGCGGTGAATGGCGAAATAGTTTTGGGGTTTATTAAAGGACATTATCTAAAAGAAAGTTTTGATGTGCCACAACAAATGGTTCAGCGTACACTTGCTATAGTCAGTGTCCATTACATGTTCTTACCTCCTTGAAACTGGTGATTGGGTGGATGCGAGTAGGAACTGCGAATTTTTTTTTTTTTTATCTAGGAGGAGGGAGGGCAGCATTTCACCCCTATACTTCCCCCGTCTCTGGGTACACTCATGAAATCAGATGAAAAACTTAACTAAACACCTCCTCCCAGTGCATCCTAACTGGGAGTCCCCTCTCCTTCCACTACCAGTTCACTGGGATATGACTAAAAAGAAACGACAGTACTGTAACGGATTCATGCCCCTCCCTTACTGTTTGTTGATAGGAGACTAGATCAGGTCACCATCGTGGCGCTGAAAGGAATAAACTATGAGGATGCTGAAGGCAAGGGGTACTACAGCATTAGACATATAAAGCATACCCACAGGAACTTTCGTCTTTACAGGTTCATAGCTTCCTTACTCCACAGACTAAGTGGTTTCATAGAGTTGTGGGTTTGGGGAAACATCACCTAGAGAAAAAGGATGGACGGTGACATCCTATTACCAGGTGAATTAAATTAACTGAAATGAATCGAATGAATGAAGAAATCAATTAACTGTAATTACATGAAATGATAGTACTTAAATGTGTTCAGAGAATGTGAACCCGCAATGCTATGGGACAGACCTAATGTAACTCATGTTTCCTGCTTACGAGTTCCGAAAACTGCAATTACTAAACTTTCATTAATTTCGTACCCACTGATTTCATACCATCTATTTCATTATGGCAATTTTTTATTCGCTGGTTGTAGATCGCTCCGGCGTATAAACCACTGGCCTCCGTTCCTCAGGTGGTATTATTCTCGAAGGGAGAACAATCTATTTGTTTATTTGGAAATACACGTGAAAAAAGTAGGCGACATTGCAGATTTGATCGCTATAACCAGGAGAATACGGTTAAGAACCCGATCTGTCGCAAATTTACATTCATAGCGACATATTCATGAATTCAGTTCATCTGCGTAGGAAAAACCGCGCCACAGCTGATATAAGAAAAGCAGCAGATACTTCAGTTGGTCAAGTACGGTGGGGATTGCGAAATGAACTAAAAATAATTTTCGATTATGCTTGTGGAAAGCAATTTTTATGTCAGCGTATGTGTGCACAGGCGTCGTGCGCATGATTGCAAGGAGGATAAGCTGGCACGGGCGGAACTGCAGTAAAATATTTCAACTAGGCACCACTTTAAAAAGATTTTGAAACTGAAGAGCATTAGATGGCAACTAACGTGGCCTACCACTATTATAGTCGAGTTCTACACGTAGCCAGCTAAAAACTTACTTTTTTGTGATCATAGTTCTCGCTCGCTGTGCTGGATGGATACAGGCGAAACTCTACTCTGCCGAGTACTGAAATGTTCGCTGCGGGCAGGGCTATTGAGTGATGAAGGGTAGGCGGAGCCTGAAGGGGAGACAGAGAGAGAGAGAGAGAGAGAGAGAGAGAGAGAGAGAGAGAGAGAGAGAGAGAAAGGAAAACAACGCGTCAATTTAAGGGGTGTGTACGTGCGCGCGCACGATGCTAAGGGTGGGAGAGAGACAGAGAGAGAACGGCGTGCATGCGCATGGCTGTGGAAGTGCAATCCGGTGGGGGTGGGGATAATGCAGGTTGTGACTTTACTGATAGCGTTTTCTCCCAATTCTTTACCGTACCATACTGTTCGCAACGGTCCTGTACTGTAAAAACGTGATTATCATTTTTGTAAAAACAAAGCTCACGCAGAAAATATCTAAGAACTACGAAAAGAAATACTTTCTGAGAGGTCAACTCAGATTTACTCTGCGATTCGACACGAACGTTCGATTTCAACCTGACTTCGTAATATTAAATGTTCCCTAACCGAATCAGATAGTGTTTTTTCTAATTCCCCTGTAATTTGTGTCCAGTACTGTCAATCTGAAAGACCAAACAGGTTAACTCCAAACACTTATCGAAGTTCATTTTTTTTCCAACAATACAAACTTTTCTTTTAGATCAGTCAGATAGGTTTGCATTATTCATAAAATGTTTCCGTAATAATACATCATTTTTGTAGTTGAAGGACTTCACTGCCTGTAGCGAATTACAAAAGTCACTGTCTTTGCTAGCTTTCTTCAACGCATACCGATTGTCTACTACTGCTTAATTTCACTAAAACATTCAACTGTTTTGTACACTTTCGTGTCATGTATTTGCCGCAATATATTTGAAGTGAGGTATTACGGATTCACCATGAACAAAAATATTAAGAATATGTGCAAAATATTCAATATTGTAGTGTAAGTGGAAATTCCAACCTGTGCTGACGTGAAAACAAAATTAGGATCAACACATAAAAGGAAACTAAGCCTCTAATTCGTTTACTCATAACTAAGACAGTTACTGCTTTGAATCTGTAAGAAATATAAAATCAGAACATGAAGTATTGCAGCTCGTCCACCGTTAACGGTTTCTACATAAAAACAGGTCGCATTTGGGTTAACAAGGATTTAATCTAAATGAGAATTCAAAATGGTTTATTTTACTATTTTGTAAGAAAAAGTATAATTTTAATAGTCAAGGGCTAAATGGCCACTCAGACTGACGTATTAGAAAAGTACGTTCTACGCAACACTCATTCTTCGTCTTAACGATAAAAATGCTGACGGCTTCCCGAAAGAAAGTTGCTGACTTTTTAAAAAAGACTTCGCAATGAGGAAACCCTAATTGCAAGCTGGGAAGCGCAGAAATCATATGAAAATATATCATATGAAAATATTTTTAAAGTCGTCCTCACAGTTACGGCGTATACTGAATACAGGTTTTGCGTGATTATGTTATGATACTTTGCACCTGATGTTATAGAGTTCTTTGAAGGCGGTCAATGGTTAAAACGATAAGAAGTAGTTCAACAAAAACAAAGAATTTGTGTCATTAAATGACAACTGCGTTATAGAAGTGAATCTACGACAGCTGACTCACATGCTACTTTTATGCAACATGTTTGGCCCCCATCTGTCTCAGTGCTGCCTACATTCTAAAAGGAAAAACTGTTGGAAGTTGGAAAAAAATAAAATTATCAATGAAGCAAGTGAAGTGATATTATAGATCCATAAACGTAATAGATACATTACAACGTGGCTGTTACAACTTCGTACTGAATTTGAGTCTCTTCTAATGCCCGTGTAGAGTAGACGTTTACGCTTTTCTGGCATGATAGATAAATTTTAGTTTAGTGTTCAAGCCAATGCGGCGACGTGCGAAAAACTCGCGTGTAGCCAATATTCTTCGTTTTATTTAAAAATGTAATAATATTCCAATCTTCTCCTGCTGGTCACTTTCGCAGCAGCTGTATATAAATTAAAATGATTCAAAAGAAAAACGCGTTTTGCATGATGCACAAAGTTTTTTTTATCCATCTTTCTTTCGCCTTAATTACAAGGCGTCTTCAGTGGGTGTCCTGAAATACCACACGATTTTTTTCGCTCACGCGAACACGTTATTGCCTGTACTTCAGGTTGTAGATTTGAAACAGTTCGTTGAGATTTTTGCAATGAAAAGGGGGAGTACTTACAAATCAGCGTCGAATACATTTTTCCTAAGAAGAATAGCTTTCTCTTTCGTGACAAACTGGCTAACAGTTTGCCCTTTTTCTTTTGTCACAGTTTTCAACGTTTAGCATTTTAACTGTCACTTTTGTGTGGATAGTGTCATTTGTTTCTGTAAGTGTTGCGATCTTTCTCAAGTACTGCTTTCAACTGTTTTTCTGTGACAAAGTATGCTGATGTAAAAAGTTAGTTTATGATGTCACGCGCGCGCGCACTTTTATTTTACTACTTTAGTTTTTCGTTTTTCTTTTTGGTTTTATTTTTTGTACATTTATATTCTTGGAAGAGAAATTAGATTTTGTGCTCATCTGTTGGGATTACTCTCTATTACATAATAAATCAGTGTAAACAGCTAGCAATTAGTCATGTTCACATGGTCATTTTGTAGTATCTTCCTTCCAGTTTTTGTTGTGTGTGTATGATAATTTTCTTCTAAGGTTAAGAGGTGTCTCTCTATTTATTCTAACTATTTTCACGTCTTTTCATATCTCAAGTACACTCCAGTACACTGGAAATAACCGACCATTTTTTTAGTATAAGTAACAAAACAATTTACATAGATTGGTTTTACTCATAAAGAGAAATGATTTATAGAACAAGTGTCCAATAACTCTAGCATCGACAATATAAAAGTGTAATAGGTCAAAATTAAACACACAAATAGGAAAATGAGAACATTATATAATGAAGATCTTTCAGAACAGCTTAGTTAAATATCCAACCAAATAAAAAGTCTGAAAGGGAAAGCCCCCTCTGGAGATAACAGTTCAAATGGCTCTGAGCACTATGGGACTTGACATCTGTGGTCATCAGTCCCCTAGAACTTAGAACTACTTGAACCTAACTGACCTAAGGACATCACACACATCCATGCCCGAGGCAGGATTCGAACCTGCGACCGTAGCCGTCGCTCGCCTCCAGACTGTAGCGCCTAGAACGGCACGGCCACTCCGGCCGTCGGAGATAACAGTGATTCGCATAAAACTTATGGTAGTACAAAACGGGATGAAAGTTTGACACACACTGCAGTAATTGGGAGATTTTACTCGTAGCTTAAGGCCAGATCATGTATAAGTAAATATCTGCAGAACGTGTCATTGTTTTACTGTTTACTATGCCGATGTATAAACCAGCAGTTCACAATTTGTTTTGTTCCTTGTCCGATTATTAGGCTGCCATTCGGCGTTCAATAACGGAGTAACGGCGCACAAATTTCTGCTGGTGAAATACTGTCTAAAACGGAACAATGTTGTCAAATTCTAAATTGCTTCAGAAAGTCAAACACAAGAAGGAATTTAATATATATATATATATATATATATATATATATATATATATATATATATATATATATATATAGAAAGAATATGTAGATGAATGCAAGGTATTGAAATCTAGGATTATCGTCGAGAGATACTGAAAAAAATCTGACATAGTTACAGGGGATACTAAGTTTAAGCAACTTTGTATTACTCTGCCTTTTTGATTTCACTGCAGACCAAAGGAGTAAACATTTGCAAGAAAAATAGCAATATTAGCTATTTATTATCGTCTCAGCACACGGACGAATACATAAAAAATTTTATACACTTGTCGAATTACACAAGAAGAAGAAACAGTGTGGCTGGTAGGGCAATGCTAAACATATTTGGGATGAACAAGTTTTAGAAACAAACATGCACAGTAGGAAACAGGTGCTCAAAAGAAGTCTTACAGGCGATGGTTTTTCATCAGATAAAAAATAATAATAATGATACGTAAGTCATCGAAGTACAACATGTACTCAAATTCGTTTACCGAGACCAGCTGTCATTTAATCATCAGTAACTAACATGCTGCAGACTGTAAGACGTTTAGAGCGTGTAGAGGCCACCTGGCAGTAGGTAGCAAATACATTTTAGAAGCCTAGAGACATGGATATTTTTCTATCAGTATGTGAATGGAACGGGAAACAAAATCTATAATATTGGTACAATGTACTATACATCGCAGGTACGAACTTTCGGTTCGCTGTGTATGAAATCCCTTCTCAATACTTCTTTTTAACCAATAGCATACATATTGTGTTTTGTATACACATCAACAGATGTTTTCACAGACAGTAATCCCACAGGGTCGGAAAAGTTAACGTTACGGGTGCTAAATGGCTACAGGGAGCGCCGGAACAACAGAATGGACGTTCAGATAATTCAACCACGGCCTACGTCAACCAGAGCATTTGCCGGGGCGTGTGTTGCAGTAGTTCTACAATCCACCAGAAAAAGCACGCGCATTGTAGGCGAACGTACCTTGCTCTCTTCTCCTGTGCGGCGATCAGGCCAGCGCAGTAAATAAACCGATGAACCCATAGTGCTCTGTGACGTCCACTCGGCACAGGCACTTTCCTTCGGAGTGTACGAGGAGTGTCACAGGTGAAAACAACAGAGTCGAGAAGGTGATAAGAAGAGCTCGTTTCCCTCATTAGCCACACTTTCACCGCCCTCCGAAAACAGTCAACAACCGCGAAACACGGCTTCCCGTACGGCCGCATTGCGAGGTCTACTCGCCGATAGTCCTAGGCAGCTGCGCCGGAAACGACTCGCGCGTACTGGCACGGCTGTACTATGCTACGCTACAACTGGTTTCTATAGAGCGAGCGCGCCTGCGACCGGTTCAAAGGGCTAGATTCTTTCCGCGTCTATTGAAGGCACACTGGCCGCTTTCCTAGTGGCCGATGTTACCGTCCTAGCGGACACGTCCCTCGGTCAGCGAACGCAGTCGCTAGCCTCCTACGAGGGATAGCTCTAGTATTACTGGCCATGTTAGTAACGAGAAGAATCGACGTTACTGTACTTCGCGATCGAAAGTCACGTGGACCGAATTTATCAGGTGACTATATTTTAAGAGACAACTGGTTCTGATCTCGCGTAGATCTCTATTTTCTTCTTACAGCATTGCGTAGTTCGAAACTTCCTACATCTTCAGTGTGAGTCACAGTAAGCTACAGTGCAAATTTTTGTTTCGAAACTTGCGCTGAGACGACACACTGGGCCAATGAGACGAATTTTAAAACTTCTTGCAGATTAAAAGTGTGTGCCGGACTGGGAGCCGAAACTGGATTCTTCGCCTTTCGCAGGCAAAAGCTCTACCGACTGAGCTATTTTTTCCGTCATTGTTCTCGGCATTTGGTTTCGGCGGACATCACACGACGCCCCTTCAAGTTCATAATGGATTACTCCACTTTTATTATTATTATTATTATTATTATTATTACAGAGGACAGCTTGCTCTCTGACCCAATACGCTGATCAGTCGTGCTGGCACCTAGGCACGATTCAGGACTCGTCCTTACAGCTTTACTCGTACTTCCGCCAGTACCTCACTCGTACTTTACAAACATCCTTCCTCCCAGGAGTGCTAGACCAGCAAAAGACAGGAGGTGAGGCAATGGCGGAAGTAAATCTTTGAGGACCAGTCGTGAGTTCTGTTTAGGTAGCTCTGTCGGCACAGCATTTATCCGCGAAAGCCAGAAGTTCCGGGTTCGTGTTCCGCTCTGGCACACAGCAAGTCTCATATCAGCCCACGCTGCGGTGCAGAGTGAGAATTCATACTGGATACGAATTCGATCCATTGATTACGTGAAGGGTTTCCTTTAAAACTAGAACTCTCTCACCTCTCCCCTTGGGTGAGATTTGTTGAGGTCTGAGGAGACCCCTCACCCCCACTCCTAAACGTGAGGTTTACCCCGTAGTCGGATAAAAATGAATAAAATATTTTTTTTGTTTTGAGCATTGATTAAAACATTTTAATAAAATCATATTTTATTTAGAAAGTGTTTTTAACATATGAGTAAAATCGCTTTATTTTAAACATTCCAACCCTGATTAGTGTTCAGACGGACAGACAGGCAGAGACAGAAGCACAAGAAGTCTCCACAAAAATGGTATTAACCGTTTTGACGAACCCCTAAAAATGTGACATATTATTAGCGTATTATAAACACTAAATCTCATGGAACCTTTTCTTACTTTGCACATGAAAGAAAACATTGGTAGTACCCTTCTTTTGAACCAGATGATTACATAAATTTTCAATCTCTTGATATATATATGATCAGTAAGAGAATTCTTGACAGTGAACTTCAGCTCATCTACACTCCACAGACGATTAACTCCTTCCTCGCACGTGTGTTTTGACTTGCCGGCACGCCGTTTAACACACGCACTGGAAAAGTATTGATCCAAATGCATACTGAAACAATAACATCGGCTTTGTATGTGTTGTAAAATACCACGACTGTCTCACTGATTAACATTCAGTGATTTCAACGGGCACGCCACTCGCTGAATGAAATCTGATACTTGCGCGGCACTTGTTTCAAATCGGGGAATCCATGACATTCACACATGTAAAGTGTTCAGTTCAGTTCAGAGAGGCGATAAGGATTCGTGGTAACTTAAGTATTGTATATGCTAGGCTGTAATATTATAAAACAATGTTATCAGTTATATTAACGTGTATTCTCTGAATTATAAGTTGTCATGAGATTTTCCCTGCCCCCCTCCCCCCCCCTCCCCCCCCCCCCCCCTTTTAAATGAGAGTTGGTGCCGGATCGCTCCTTCTTGCATTTCTGAACACCCGAATTGAAGGAGGGCCCCTTACGAGATATGTAACAGTTAAAAACTCAACTCGCATTTCGTCAAATGCTTCCGAAACTTAGTTAAGACCTATTTCCCCTTGCTTCAGAGGTTGTCTCTGTCTACATTATTGCATTATTGGACGGACGCCCACCAGCCATATTTGCCTAGTTGCTACGAAAACTATAATACACGGACTTCTTCGGTTTAAATGACGTGTGACGGTGAATGATCGGAAATCTTCCATTTTCAAGTGCTCATCTCTTATTTTAAGCGAAAGGAGTACACAAAAATATATTTAAGTAAAATTTGATTTATAGATACTTTTTCTGTATTGGATGGCAAAATCATAATGAAAAGGAAATAACAAAGTAGTTGCAAAAAGTAAAAATTTCAGGGAATGAACGATTTATTTAATCGTAACTAGAATACTTCCGGACCTTAGACCTTCTTCGGACGGAAGCATACATTTTTATGCGAATTTGGGTAACTACGAGTCTTCTTGTTGTTATTATGATTACTACACAGCCACCTGTTTCTAGTTTGCATGAATTATTTTAGCACTAGTAAAAGCCATTAATCTGTTACTAAACAGCACGCTAAGACCTACGATCACACATTTGAATGTAATAATCACTACAGATATGTAAACTGTCAGTTTACAACTAAGCATTCAGTTTGACATACGAAAGACTGACGAAGAGATCGTTAGAGAACGAGCACAAGCTCGAACAGAAAAAGGATAATGAAGGAGATCAATTGTGCGTCTTTCAAAGCAACCATCCCAGCATTCTCCTTAATAGATTTAGGGAAGCGACGGCAAATCTAAATCTTTATGAGCGACAGAAATTTGAGCTCTGTGTCTACAGACTATCTTACACCACTGCGCCATATGTCTAGGAGAATTTGATAAAATTCGAATAATAGATCACTCATTAAACATAAACTTTTTAAAGAAACCAGAGCAAATAACGTAAGGCAAGTAGCAGTTATTGTACGTCATACAGAATTCTTATAGAGTGACGGGGTAGACGGTCAACTGATTCCATTGAGCAAAATCGCTTTGTAGCACAAAACAGTAGAAAATAAGCGAGAATGTGGGTTGCCATCATTTCTCACGTCCACTGACGATGTTTAATTATTAGAACTAACGAAATGTCTTTCAAAGTTGTTCACTGAATTACGGGCATATTTGTCAGTATTGGAAAGTACGAGGAATGAACGCTTAGCTTCGAAACTCTGGTGAGTTTGTAAAGTGAGTTAGTTAACTCAACTTTCTACGAAGCGTGGAAATCGAATTTCCGCTCGGTCACCTATCTTAGATTTTCCAGGGTTTCACTAGATAACTCCATGCTAGTGTCGGCATGGTTCCTTAATAGCTGAAGCAGTGGATTTCTTGTCTCATCGTTGCCTATCCGACCCATTGCTGCGTTTCTAGTGACCGCGTTGTCGACGTGGTGTTTTGCGAAATTCTTGCTGTATTCAGTCAGTCTGAAGACTACCAAAGGAGTGTAACTCTGTCGCTGTGGGCGAAAATTAACACGTATTTACGTCAAATAGATGAAGAAAAACAATGGAGTAGAGACCAATACTTAATCCGTCAGGTAAGAAGTTGCAGATGGCTTGGTGACTCTCATTGGAAGACCGATATTGATCTTGTTTTCACTTAGCGAGTGTTATTTAATGGGATTTTCGTGTATTGAAACCAAACCACGTTGACGTGGAAGAGAACGAAGACTTCAAAAATAATATTTTCCACCACAAAGACGAATTCCGTACTGAAAAGTAAGATCTGGCATAATAGTATTCTTCAAGGTAACTTAGGAAACGTGAAACACCTTATGATTTAAATGCAACTCGTTTCAAGAATCTGGAAAGCTCATATCGCACGCCATGCGAGCGTAAAATGTAAAGAATGTGTAAAAAGCGGCAGTAATCGTAGAAGCGACAGCAAAAGGCCTGTAACCACCGGAAACCGTTAGTGTTGGAAATACAAGGTGTTTATTTCTTCATTCCATGTAACGCAACAGACCGAATTGGTTTTTCAGATGTACAGGCTTCTATATAGGCTTGTATTTTTACGATTTCTGTGCTGTATTTTCAATTTTTTGTACCGGTGTTAAGAAATTAACTTTGTGGATTTCATCCACTAATTTATGTTAGCATTAAGGACATTTCCCCTGCGGCCTGAAGAAGTTTGTCTCATGACGTTATTTGTACCTGGAAAACACATGTACTTAACATCAATCCAGTCATTAGTCGTCAGACGAACTTACAAGGTCGATATATCTTTTTTTTTTAAAAAAAATGCGTGTATCACACAATTTACTGACGCACCGCATCTTGGATTGTTAACTTTTTGTATTTCATGTGAGCAATAATTATTACAATAAGGAAAATATCGAGATGCGAATTTCTCGTACAATAATTTGCGGACGGGAAAGGTGAAAGCCTGTTTTGAACGTCCCGTGTTTCAATTCTATTAAGAGATGTTCAGCTGTGCACACGACAACGAATTTGTATTCGTAAAGGAAAAAGGTTATCGTGATTTACAATTTATGCTGTTTTCAAATAACGCTACAATCAAAGATCGGCCTCAGTTTGGCCAATAATGCTATATCCTTAACTTAAGCTTGAGTTCAAATATCCGTCGACGACAGGTGAAACTTAAATCAGCACGACCGGATGGGAATTTGAACTCAGCTCCGCGCGACTCCAAATACTGTGCCTCAGACACTGCACCGCTTCGTTTGGTTTTGAAGAATTAAATATCAGGCAAAGCAAAATCACGAGTGTTTCGATGTTCTCGACAGTTCCGAAAATGCTGTGCGTGTTCCTGTGTTATTAATCCAGGGCATTCAGGATATGTCGAACTATGTCAACAGTGACACACACGTTAAATTTAGGTGGCAAAGTGCTTTACGAATATCGCCGTACCAAACTAATAAATATTTATAAAAGCTTTCCATGTCTAAAAAGTAATGTTTTCTATTCATTTATTTATGAGTTTAGTGTTGCTATTATAAATGACAGCAGATGAGACGCTTCTAGAATTTCTGTATTAATTTATTGGAAACCAGAGCAGTTTAATCCCAAATTTCTGCACTATTCCATCATATGTGCGCGAGTCAAGTCAGCGTCATACCAATTTCAGAATAGCTTAATCATCTGCCAATGTGGATATTCCAAGGAATGTGCCATGGCTTTCGACTCATTTACTATCCCCAAAAACTCATTTGATGTTTAGCTCATAGTTTATACCGAGTTATATCGAATAAAATAAAATTTGTGTCTTTTTTCTCGTATTCAACCGTAAGCCGCTTAGGAGCGTCGTATGTTCAAAATTAATTTCGTTTCTAGAAAAAGTGTTCTTATCCAACGCAGTTCTTTTGAGCGGGAGGAAATGTATCTTTTACCTATAATTGTGGGTTTAGAACTAGGAAATACGAACTGACCACAACAACGCAACCAACGCAGATACATGCAATTTCTAGCTATCAACTGAGTGATTTAACATCTCTACGACATCGAAGATTCCTTGAAGTAGTAGTCCCCTGGAGTGATTTAAAAATACCGCCCTGAAACCTAAATCAGGACAGCCGTTTAGGACTTTGAAGCCAGTTTTCTGCGAATACAAGTCGATTGCAAATTTAGTCATCTCAGTGCCACACTGTAGCAATGCCAGTTAAACCATTTACCGAGGCAGAGCTAGGCAGTAAACTTGTGGAAGAATCACATGCAGATAATTAGCCTCTGAAATGAAATAAACGCTGTAAGTTTAATTCATGTAACTATTACGCAACTGCCTATTTCTTTGTATCTAAGAACCATACAAGACTGGTAAGACTCATACTATTTGAAAACCTTACTATTTTGTTGGTGCATAAGTTTGTAGCGTTTTTGTTTTGCTTGTTGGTATGCTGGTGACTTTTGGTTTATTTATCAATTTATTTTTAGTTTACTGTTGCTATTTGCGTTGAAATATTGTCATTATCTCCTTTGGAAGTAGTGAGTGGAGCTGTGGACAATATAAAATAGTGTGCCACGTGGAGAAATCTGAACGTTTCAGACATATTCTTCTTTTTGAGTTCAATAGAGGGGTGACAGCTGCGGAAGCACCCAGAGACATTTGCGCCGTGTTTGGGTTAATGCCTCTGGGCAGAGCACGGCAGGAAAATGGTTTTCTTTTCTAGTTTTAAGGAAGGTCTTTTTTTGAGATCAATGACTCTCCACGTTTAGGAAAACATTTAAACGCGTTAACCCACAATGATTCACGTCAGTGTTCTCGAGAACTGGCAAATGTGATCATTTCACCACCGTGCGACTTTTGCATGCAGTGGGGAGGGTTCAAAAATCGGGGGAATGGGTACCGCAAGCTCTAAGCCAAAGTCACAAAAATCAGCGGGTGGCCAAACGTGCATCTCTGCTTGCTCGTCACAGTGGACTAGTAAACAAGACCGATCATTCCTATCCTGTGTCGTTACTGGTGGCGAGAAATGGTGTCTCTGTGGTAATACAAGGAAAACAAAGGAATGGCTGAGCCAAAAAGAAGCAAAAACTCCCTGTACAAAGACCTGTGCGCATCCACAAAAGTTAATATTGCCTGCTGGTGGAATAACGACGGTGTGGTGTACTACGAATTGCTTGCTTGAGGTGTAACCATCACTGCTGACGTTTGTTGTCAACAACTGAAACGTCTTGCAGACACAGTCCAACAACAACGAACACGAAGACTGCGTGAAGTGACGCTACTCCATCATGATGCCCGCACACATTATTCTACACACAAAAACACTATACAGGAATTGGCTTGGGAAATCATTCAACATCCACCTTATTCACCTGATCTTGCGCCCTCAGATTTTCTCCTTTTCTATCGAACAGCCTTCAACGAACTTCCTTTCCAAATGGAAGTGCTGTTCGAACGTCGCTCGACAAGTTTTTAGTCTCAAATCTACATGATTTCTACAGTCGCGGAATCGAAAAGTTACTCCAGCGGTGGCAGACTGTTGTAAATAGTGAATCAGAATACTTTATTGATGACTACAGTGTCTGTGATATGGATCTGCTGTGTTTATTAAACTTGTGGGAAAGAAGTTACTAGCTAATGCACCGGCCCAATAAATAGTAATCTGCGTGTACATTATTCTGAGTGCAAAGAAATAAAACCAGCAATTAACATTATGTTCTTTTACATTCATAATATAACACAATAAGGAGAAAAGATATTGATAGTTCCCTGACTAATGTCGATTGATGGACGCATACATTAAACGCAAACATTTTAGGGTGAGGTCCGCTGCGGCTACGTGAAGATAAAACAGCAAAGAATGCATTTTACTTATCGTCTGTTGTGGACGTCTTCTGCGGGCAGCCTACTTTATATATAAATTTACTGCATTATTTGTTCTCTTGGTTTTATTAGGCATTTGTTAAACCTCTCTGACAGGAACCTTAAATGTTGATATGTAACTGGGATATACAACGGATTATAGTTTTGATGAAAACAAATACACAATGGCTTTGTAAATATCGCTATACTACAAACAGTATATAAAGGCATGGACATGGGTTCAAAACAACACTGCTTGAACTATGGTACGTTTACGTTTATTAACTTGATAAACTGACATTTTTGCGATCGGCACACCGTGACTGTAACTTTGGATTAGGATATTCAGTAATGCTAAAATTTCTCCAGTCACTGTTGTTTACTATTTCTCTTGTGTCTGAATCGTTTCAGCCATAAAATTGCGTTTCTCCAGGAGTAACTTTTTTCCTGATTACATTAGCTTGATATTTTCATCTATTATAAAAAAACGAAAAAAAGACAGCTTTTAATATTTACAGAATGATTTCACACATGAAAAAGGACGTATAAATTCTAAATATTAACTTATTGTGTTTCCCTTGCTCTTTCCCTTGCATATTTCTGGCTCACGATCGGCTTTTTCTAACTATAGGCACGTCGTAAAGTATTTTACATGTAATTAAGTATGGAAATGGTTTGCAGATGTCAGACGGTTGTGCTACGTTCCTTGATTTCCGGAAGGCATTGGGAATAGTTGGGCACTGTTAATTGATGATCTAAATATGAGAGAAGGGAATATCAGACAAGCTACGTGACTGGTCTTAAGAGACCCGTCAAATAGAACACAGCGTGCCATTCTTAACGGAGGGAAACCTTCAGATGTAAAAATAACTTCGGCCATACTCTACAGAAGTGTAATAGCAAATTTATTTTTCACAACTGCTGAATCGTCGCTGGAAGCAGTCACATTGGTTAAATATCTGGGAGTTATGAGTTCGGAGCGATTTAAAGTGGAATAATTTCTTAAAACTAAATGATAGGAAAGGCAAATGCGATATAATTTCATTGGAAGGACTCTCAGAAAGTGGTTGTCCACCCACGAAAGAGGTAACTTACAGAATCCTCGTTCTAGCGATGACTGTGGCATGTAAATAAATAACGGGTTAAGCGCCAAAAAAGGAAATTTTGAGCTATGGTGAAATTCCGCTGTAAATGCCGTCAGACCAATAAGATAAAGAGAAACAGTATTTACAACTTTCTTAAGATGACACTCGTGTCTCAGACCAACATCGATATTCAAATAACCTCTGTTCGTATCTTGGCGTGCACGTCTACATCTACATCGATCCTCTGCAAATCACATTTAAGTGCCTGGCAGAGGGTTCATCGAACTACCTTCACAATTCTCTATTATTCCAATAACGTATAGCGCGCGCAGAAAGAACGAACACATATATCTTTCTTATCTCGAACTATGATTTCCCCTGTTTTATCGTGACGATGATTGTTTCTCCCTATGTAGGTCAGTGTCAACAAAATATTTTCGCATTCGGAGGAGAAAGTTGGTGACTCGAATTTCGTAAGAAGATTCCGTCGCAACGAAAAACGCCCTTCTTTTAGTGATGTCCAGCCCAAATCCTGTTCATTTCAGTGACACTCTCTCCCATATTTCGCGATAATACAAAGCGTGCTGCCCTTCTTTGAACTTTTTCGATGCACTCCGTCAGTCCTGACTTTCCGTCAATTACAGGAAGTCACAAATCCAGTCACATAACTGAGACGTTATTCCATAAGCACGCAATTTCACTATAAGCCGCTTTTATGGTATAGAGTCAAAAGCCTTCTGGAAATCCAGAAATACGGAATCGATCTGAAATCCCTTGTCAATAGCACTCAACACTTCATTCGAATAAAGAGCGAGTTTTGCTTCACAAGAACGATGTTTCCTGAACCCATGCTGACTGTTCAATAGACCGTTTTCCTGGAGGGAATTCATGATGTTCGAAAACATTATATGTTCCAGAACCCTGCTGCATATCGACGTTAATGATATGGGTCTGTAATTAAGTGGATTATTCCTACTACCTATCCTGAATATTGGTGTGACCTGTGTAACTTTCGAGTCTTTGGGTGCGGATATTTCGTCGAGCGAACGGTTGTATATGATTGTCAAGTATACTCTGAAAGGAACCTAATTGGTATAAAATCTGGACCAGAAGACTTGCTTTTATTAAGTGATTTTAGATGCTTCACTACTCCGAGGATATTTACTTCTACGTTACTCATGTTGACAGCTGTTATTGATTCGAATTCTGGAATATTTACTTCGTCTTTTGTGAAGGCATTTCGGAAGGCTATGTTTAGTAACTCTGCTTTGGCAGCACTGTCTTCAATAGTATCTCCATAGCTATCGTGCTGAGAAGGCATTGATTGTTTCTTGCCACTAACGTACTTCACATACGACCAAAATCTCTGTGGATTTTCTGCCAGGTTTCGAGACAAAGTTTCGTTGTGGAAACTGTTATAAGCATCTCGCATTGAAGTCCGCTCTAAATTTCGACTTCAGTAAAAGATCGCCAATCTTGGGGATTTTGTGTCTATTTAAATTTGGCATATTTGATTCGTTGTTTCTGCAACAGTGTTCTGACCCGTTTTGTGTACCAAGGAGGATCAGTCAGTCGTTTGTTAATTTATTCGGTACAAATCTCTCAGTTGCTGCCGATACTGTTTCTCTGAATTCAAGCCACACTCATTAATTTGGAAGGTTTGGAGATTGTCCTCAGGAAGGCGTCAAGAGAATTTTTATCTGCTTTTTTGAATAGGTATATTTTTCGTTTATTTTTGGAGGATTTGGGTGTTACAATATTCAGTCTCGCTACGACAACCCTGTGTTCGCTAATCTCTCTATCCGTTTTGATGCTCGTTATTAACTCAGGATTATTTGTTGCTAAGAGGTCAAGTGTGTTTTCACAACCGTTTACTATTCGCGTGGGCTCATGAACTAACCACTCGAAATAATTTTCAGAGAATGCGTTTAGCACAATTTCGGATGACGTTTTATGCGTACCTCTGGAATTAAACATGTATTTTCGCCAACATATCGAAGGTAAATTAAAGTCACCACCAACTATAAATGTATGAGTCAGGTACGTGTTTGAAATCAAACGCAAGTTTTCTTTGAACCTTTCAGCAACTGTATAATCTGAACTGGGACGTCGGTAAAAGGATCCAATTCTTATTTTATTCAGGTTGCCAACAATGACCTCTGCTCATACTAACATACAGGAACTATCTACTTCAATTTCGCGACAAGATAAACTACTTCCAACAACAAAAAACACGGCACCGGCAACCGTGTTTAGCCTATCCTTTTGGAACACCGTTAGGTTCTCCGCAAAAATTTCTGTTGAGCTTATCTGCGGCTCTAGCCAGCTTTCAACTTGTGTGAACTGCTGACAATTGAAGTAGCTCTTGAAGTTTGTTTGTAACAATGAGGCATTGCTGAATTAATTATTACTTGTAAATAATACACAAGATTGCACAATTTTAAGGAAAACTGCAGCAAAACGGAGGAATTGAGGCGGAGATAGTGCTGAAAATGAAAGGAAGAATGTAGACAGCGAAGGAAAGGAATATACTCGAAAAGACAATATTATGGTTCCAGCTAGTCAGGCTCCCAAGTACCAGGTAGACCTTGACTGTCATTTTAACATTTGTTGTGAGAGTGAAGCGCCGCGCGGAGTGACCGCCCGGTTTGAGGCGCCATGTCACGGATTGCGCGGCTCCTCCCGCTCGAGGTTCGAGTCCTCCCTCAGGCATGCGTGTGTGTGTTGTTCTTAGCATTAGTTAGTTTAGATAGTGTGTCAGTCTAGGGACCGATGACCTCAGCAGCTTGGTCCCTTAAGAATTCACACACATTTGAACATTTTTGAAGAGAGAAGCCTGACATGGTCATGGGGGAGAGACGGCGGTCTTAATGTGGTTTATTAAACAAACATTTTTAAAAGTTAAAACTTTAATGCGTGAACCGCAATTTTCCTGTTATATTTTAAGTTTGATAACTAGTTTCGTTTCTGTCTGCAACCATCTTCAGATCGATCTTCATATTTTGAACGATCTGAAGATGGTTGCAGGTAACAACTGAAACTAGATACCAAATTTTAATTGTGATACGGCAATTGCAGTGTATGCATTAATTTATGTAATTCATTATAAGACTTGGTATCAACGTACGTAATGTTAAAATATTTTAATGCGTTTAATTTATTACTGAAAGAAATTTCGCATCGGCACAAATCATCATTCTGATTATGAGGTTATGGTTACCTACTTACATGGAATCATTTACTTACCTAAAAGAGAAAAGTTACTTTAGGAAAACAGAACACAAGTTTTTGGTGAGAGGGCAATGTTTTATGTTTTGCGTTCGTGATTTTGCTCACATTATGAAGCGAATGAGGCCTACTGTGTGTAACGTTCCGAAAGATTTAGTTAACCTCATCACTGAATCTACGCGCACAACGCCAACCACAGTTACTGTTACGCAAGAAAAAGATTTTTACGATTTTGTCAGCTGCCGAAAAAATATTAATTCCATCATGTGGATCAGTTTGACTGCTGAACGGCTACGTGTATTAAAGTTCAGTGAACACTCAAACCATTACACTTGAAGAGGAACGTGAAGGGATTTAACACAAATGACTCCATTTGTAAACGAGGGGAATAATTGTGAGATGGGTGAAAATGAGTATGAAGGCACTTGTATCGTTATTTATATTAAAACCACTGCTTACAGAACGTTTCACTTTCTTCAATTTTTGTACTTTTTGTACTTCTTAAACCTGCTGGAGTACAACAGAAACATATACATCACAAGAAACTTGAACAGTTTTTGTGTGTGTGTCGCGATTCTCTGTTATTATACTGCTTTTGTATAACTGCTACACACATTTTGTTGATTATGTCTAACAATCAGGTTTTTGGTGCATGGCCTATATTTACTTACAAGCCGCAACTGGATATTGCTCATAATTTGCGCAGTACCAGAAAGTAACTAGAGAAAATCCAGACAAGAACAGAGGTTTTCGTCACAGATCCATTTGGGAAGCCCAATAAAGTGTCATGCAATGTCGCATCCCTAGAAAATAGCGCCAGCAATTTGACCAAGGGCGCACAGGCGTGAGTTACGGTGGTTGGGAAGCCCATATCTCGCACCACGTGATTTTTATCTTTTCGGAAAGTTGAAAGAACATCTGGCGGGAAAGAGAAGATGCAACAATGAGGACATACACGCAATGGTTCACGAATGCTGCGTGGCCACGGAGCGGCTTTCTATCGATGTGCAAGTGACGATTGTTAGGATGTTCTGACCATGGTTTGCGAAGGTATGGTGACTATGTTGAAAATCAGTGTCATGTACGTGTGATACTTTGAAGTGTAGTGCAGCATTCAGTAAAAGTCACTTGGCCTGCCATAAGAATGTATAACTTACTTTTTGGAGTCTCCTCGTAAGACAGTTTCGAGCTCACACGGAGGCCTACCAATAATCGTTTTTCCTGCGCACGATTCGCGACTGGAACAAAGGTGGAAGTGACAGTGGTACACGGCATTAGGTGGCCTGCGCAGTACTGATGTAGATATAATTGCCAGATCAGCATCCCAATCAGGTAAAAGTTTTTGCAGATTAAAATCACTAGGCCGAGTTGATCCTCCATTTATTACAAACAGCTCCATAAAGGAGTAATAGAGACGAGTGCTCTGTCATGTTCTCGGACACTTTGTTCGTTTACAAAGTTGCAGCAGAGGTATAGATTTTTTATTCCCTGCTGTGATACTGTTACGTGATACACATATATCTACATCTACACGATTACTCTGCAATTCACTAGTAAGTGCCTAGCAATGGGTAAACCAAATCACCTTCAAGCCTTTTCTCTACCGTTCCAATCTCGAACAGCGCGCGGGACAAACGAACACTTACATCTACCCGTGCGATCTCTGATTTCTCTTATCTTGTTTTGATGATCATTTCCTCCTATGTAGGTGGACACCAACAAAATATTTTCACACTCTGAGGAGAAAGTTGGTGACGGAAATTTCGTGAGAAGAGCCTGCCGCAACGTAGACCGAACAAGATCATAGAATTCTGTTCATTACAACTGAACCACTGTCATCACCGTAACAACTCGCTTCTAAATGTTAGGCAGGCACCTCAAAGGCTGATGTTTCTTCCAGTCAGAAAATCATACGCTAGACCCACTTTTCTCGACCGCATTGGTTTCGACACTTTGGTGTGTCGCGAACAGGTGTTAGGTGTGTCGCGAGATTTTTAATGTCTTCTAATCTTCCGTAGATAAAATATCTAGAACACAAAAAAATGTATCACCAAATCGTTTCTTTAAGTAACCCAACTGGCAAGAATTTCGTTCGACCTATACTTGAGTATTGCTCATCAGTGTGGGATCCGTACCAGATCGGGTTGACGGAGGAGATAGAGAAGATCCAAAGAAGAGCGGCGCGTTTCGTCACAAGGTTATTTGGTAACCGTGATAGCGTTACGGAGATGTTTAGCAAACTCAAGTGGAAGACTCTGCAAGAGAGGCGCTCTGCATCGCGGTGTAGCTTGCTCGCCAGGTTTCGAGAGGGTGCGTTTCGGGATGAGGTATCGAATATACTGCTTCCCCCTACTTATACCTCCCGTGGAGATCACGAATGTAAAATTAGAGAGATTCGAGCGCACACGGAGGATTCAGACAGTCGTTCTTCCCGCGAACCATACGCGACTGGAACAGAAAGGGGAGGTAATGACAGTGGCACGTAAAGTGCCCTCCGCCACACACCGTTGGGTGGCTTACGGAGTATGAATGTAGATGTGGATGCAGATGTAGAATCGTCGACCATTAAACGTTATTATATGTATAGTAACAAAAAAAAATTATGTACTTTACGTGTTTGCTTATTTTGCATCTAGGGACAAAAACCATATATGCAGGGGAGTAACGAAAATTTGTAACGTACTTTGGTGAGGCCCAAACGCTAAACCATCACTAGTTATAAAATGTTTTATATTGCTGTATCCCGTGGAGGTTTCGCTTAATACGACATTTCGATGCCGCCTAGAACTTTCACGTTTTGCAGTCGTAGTCGCTCGCGGCACGCTTACAGCACAGCTGTACGTTGGCGATATCCTACGCCCCGTTTTGTTGCCCCTCATGGCAAGACAGTCTCGGCTTACATTTCATCAAGATGTTTCCTGTCTGCACACGGCGAAAGTTTCTACTGTTCGTTGGTTGGCTAGGTTGTTTGCGGGAAGAGACCAAACAGCAAGGACATCGGCCTCATCGGATTAGGGAAGGGCGGGGAAGGAAGTCGGCCGTGCCCTTTCAGAGGAATCATCCCGGCATTTGCCTGGAGCGATTTATGGAAATCACGGAAGACCAAAATCAGGATGGCCGGACGCGGGGTTGAACCGTCGTCCTCCCGAGTGTTACTGTTTGTCTTCGTCCTTGCCAAACCCTACCTTGCTAGCAAGGTTGCCGAATCTTTCCCCAATTAAGAACATTTGGAGCATTATGTGAATGCTCTCCAACCATCTGGAGATTATGACGATCTAACGCGCCAATTGAACATAATCTGGGACGGTATCCCTCAGGAGAACATTGAACAATTCTACCAATGAATGCCAAGCCGAATAACGTCTAGCAAAGGCCACAGATCAATTTGTGAAGCTCTTTCTCTTGGCTGAATGATCCAGTTATTCTGAAACTGCACATGTTCGTCACATCAACAAATGTATGTCCCATTCGAATAATTGCTCTGTGATGTGTCGCTTTGTTTTTGTCTTACAGTGCAGCAGGAAAATAAAAGTGTGACTTCGGAGATACAAAATGCAAAGATGAAGGTGCAAAACTGCCACTGAATGCACAAGACAGGGAGAGACATGGCAGCAGTACACGACAGGCCTCTAGAATATACAGGAGCTGTGTTGAAGTGCGATAGAAGGAAAGGAGGTAGTTGATGTGACAGACATAGATATATCAAAAAATTTCGACAGATCTCTAAACGATTTGAACTCAAAGAAGGCCGCATAAGTCGATGATATAACTGCAAAGTTGCTGAAATATGTGGAAGATGCAGGAAGTAGTTACTTGAGCTATTATTTTACTTTCCGTGCCAGGGCAAGAACGTCTCTTCTTCCAAAACTCTACAGGTATGGTAGCCTTGTCATCGCATAGAAATAGATCTTCCGGTGTACAGGCGAACTCAATCCTTGGGCACACGAGAAATAATCATTTGTTTTTGTTTCTCTGCATTCACATTCTTCATAGACTACCTTCACTGAATCACGTTTACTATACATTTTGCTACTTGACTTAAGACGCATTAAAAGTATTGGATGGTTATATATCAAGTGCTGTGGATCAGTTTGTTGGTTTTCTCTCTCTGTTACGGCCGCAAGCGGGTAGATTCTGTGTAGAGGTGTAGGCCTCGCACATCCGGTGACAACGCTGATAGTTTCATTTAAAGCCATGGCTTTTTCTTTGGAGTGGGAAAACGCGTCCTATACTGGTGCCGCATATCCTCCGGCTCGAAAAGAGCCACACTGCTGATAATCGAATACCTTAAGGCTGCATTCCTCATGCTAGTCCAGTCAATTTACGAATGATATTATTCCTTATCCATATTTTTCCATTGAGCTCAGAGCAGTGTTTTCTAAATGACATTGTACGGTCTAGGCTAACTCTAAAGTATTTTGGTTTGATACGCCTAATCCCTCTCCATTTTATTTCCAACTGCCTCGTGGCTTCTCCATTACGCAGATCGAATGCGCGTACCTGTGTTTTTAGTGGATCAGGTCGCAGATGACTTACCTCATAGTAGTTTCCCAAAGTTTTCAGAGCTTCTATCGGGTTTCTTTCAACCTCTTCAAAACTTCGTCCTTGATCAGTAATAGCGAAGTCGTCTGCATATACGAATGTTCTTATTTCCGGCTGGTGTGGCTGGTAATTTGTGCACATGTTGTAGAGAATAGGGGAAAAACACTCCCTTGTGGTAATCCATTCTTTTGGTTTCTCTATCTGTTTTTCTTTCCTTAAAGGATCATGTAGAATCTTCGATTCTTCAGCATGCCTCTTAGCATGAAATCAGTAGAATGTTCTTTGTTATTTTACTGACTTTCGTGAGGAGGCGTTGGTGGCTTACTGAGCTGTACGCAGCAGGAATGTCGACAAATACAGCAACACTTATTAATTTCCTTTCGAAATCGTCTTCAAATTGTTGAGTCAGATATAATATTTGAGTACAACACGATTTATATGATCTGAAACTAGCTTCTTCAAGAATAAGTTTTCTATCGATTTTCGTTGCTATCCTTGATAGAATCATTCTTTCAAATAGCTTATATAGGTGGTAGTTTAAGGAAATAGGACGGAATTTTTTGTCTCAGTCGGCTCTTTGCCAGGCTTTAGTAAGCCAGAACTTGTGATTTCCTCCACAGCTTGGGAATCTGAATGTTTCCAAACATCTGTTCATCGCTAACCATTCAGTAGTTTTGGATCAAACTACCTTATTTGTTTACTTCATATTTATCAGGGCTTGCTGCGTTATTTTCTCTCGGTCCTCGGGCTGCTCGTCCAAATCCTTCAGATGAGAATGGCGCTTCTGGAGATTCTCTGTGTCTTTCTATGTTTCGCGTTGGATTCAGACTAGTCGCCTTGTCCCATGTCTTTCCATTCAGCAGTAGCTGGGGAGCAATCTGTTTGTGCTTGACGACGGAGTCGTAGGACCATTACAAAGATTTTTTATTAGCTTTCAGGCTCTTCGACTGTTCTGTTTCATGTCCAGGTTAGACAGTAGTGCAGCACATATTCCCCTTCTTTGAGATATTGTCATAAATCTATGAAACAGGCAAATTACCATCAGATTTAAAGAAAGAGCATTATTTCACACTGCCAAAAATGGTAAGTGCAGATAAACGTGGCGACTATCGGACGATTGGTCGTACAAGTCATCCGCATAAAATGCTGACTCGAACAATCTACAAAAGAATAGAAAGAAAAAAGAAGACGTACAGAACGGAGATATTTTTGTTTTCAGACAAGGAAAAGATACCCAACAAGCAATTTTGAAATTTCTCTTATTAATGGAAGGCAGATTTCACAAAATAGGACCTCTTTCCAGAATTTATATACCTAGAGAAAGCCTTCCGCATTGTAACGTAGAATACGGTATTCCCAATCCTCAGAAGACAAGACAATTATCTACTATTATAATAATCCCGTTCCGTCCATCGTAATCATTTCTCGCCGGCGTTGCTGCATTCCCGCAATACTTCAGAAGAGTGAATGCATTCATACTGAGGTGATCTTATGGCCGTCAGGCAGTATATATATGAGCCGTGCTTTTTAAGTAAATACCGTTTTGAAATTAAAAAAAGACGTGCTAAGATATCTCAATAGTTTTATTTTTACATGGAAGCCTGTACCTTAATCTACTTTTCTACATAAATTTCGTCAATATTGAGGCACTTGTCGTAACGTTGTACCAGTTTTTGAATACTCTCCTCATAGAAGTCTGCCGCCTGCCTTGTTAACCACTGTATCACCACTGTTTTGACTTCGTTGTCGTCTTGAATACGCTGACCGCCCAGGTGTTTCTTCCAGTGCAGGAACAGATGGTAGTCACTGGGCGCAAGATCGGGGCTGTACCCCGAGGATGATGTAGAGTTTCCCATCGAAAAGATGTGATGAGATCTTTGGTCTGATTCGCCACATGCGAACGGGCATTGTCTTGCAGCAAAACGATGCCCTTGCTCAACTTCCGTGGACTGTTGCTTTGATTCTGGTGAGACGTAGCCCACCCATGTTTCATCGCCTGTAGCAATTTGGCTTAATAAATCATCACCGTCGTTGTGGTACCGCTCAAGGAAAGACAATGTACTGTATAAACGTTTGGTTTTGTGCACATCCATCAACATTTTCGGTACCCAACGTGCGCACAATTTTCGGTAATTCAAGTGTTCGGTCACAATGCCATACAAAACACTACGAGAAACTTTAGGAAAGTCGTCCCGCAAGGAAGAAATCGTAAAACGCCTGTTTTCTCTCACCTTATTGTCCACTTCCTGCACCAAACTTTCATTAACGACCGAAGGACGCCCACTCCGTTGTTCATCACGCACATTTGTGCGGCCATCTTTAAACGCTCTCATCCACTTTCTTACCATTCCATCACTCATAATGATTTCTCCGTAAACTGCACAGATCTCACGATGAATATCGATAGCTTTTAGGCCTATAGCACTAAGAAATCTTATAACAGCCCGTACTTCACAGTCGGCGGAGCTCACGATTATCGGAGGCATCTTAAACACTCAGTACACAACGTAAACAAGGAAGAATGAGGCTGTATGACGTCAGTGCGTAGATTAAGGTGCAGGCTTCCATGTAAAAATAAAATTATTGAGATATCTTAGAACGTCTTTTTTAATTTCAAAACGGTACTTACTTAAAAAAAACACGCCTCGTATATTTATATACCTTTTTCGGATATGACTCCCACCCATAGACGTGAATTATGTGAAATACATGTACTTAAAATACGGATATTTGGTATTTGTAAAATGCAAAATATTTCTCGTGAATTTTCTTACTTCATACTTCGTAGTTTCCATTCATTTAACGAGCCATTTTTGCAAACAAAAGAACTTCCACGATTGATAGACATGGCACAATAAATGCCTGTCAGTTGGATATGACAATGACCCTATTTGGTACGAAAGGTAGTAAGACTTGTGTACACTTTATACTATTACCCTTACTGTTTTTTAGGCAAGCAGTACCGAAATAATCTGATGATAACAAAGGAACTGAAAGAAGGAGAAAGACAGGTCTCACACATTGTGTTAATAGCTTCAAGAGGTCTTCAACGTAATTCCTACAAAAAAAGTTTATGATGTAGCAATGTCAAAATGTCATGCAATTTGGAATCAATGCTGAAGGTCTCCTAACGCTTGTGAAAACTATTTGGAATCAACTATAAAGGCGCTGCTTAGCAGATTTTAAGGAAATTGAGATATGGTTTCTTAATACACAAGCGGCTCAGAAGTTTAGAAGGGGACAAAGATACCTAATATGGATGTTTTCGGTAAGCTACATACAAATCGATAAACCTACGTACAGTGGTGTGCTGATAGAAGTTATCAAAAATCTTAATAGGTATTTTGAGAAATTCTGTAAATTAGAGGAACCAGAAGCTAAGGACGGTGTGTTAGCATACGTATCTTACCTCTTTTAGAAATTAAAATTGGGTGACGAATGCTACCAGAGGATATATTAAAGGACTGTTTATTTGAGAAGTGCAGAAGATGAATCAAGAAGAAGAAGATGGGAAGATCTCCGCAACTTTCTGGTAAAAAAATGTTGAATCTTACTATACATTTAGTGAGGACTCTGTTTCTTCTGTAGCCAGTGATAGTACCAGCACTAGAATACATCTGGAAACACTATAATATTTAACGAGATAACGACAATAATTCAGATTTCTTGCACAGATATCTTACAGCAAAAAATTTTTCCTTAAATATAATACTTGTTTACCAAGTTCTGCTCCTCTTGTACGACCATTTTCCTTTGGTGGAATAATAATGAAGGCCACATAAACGGAAGATGAAAGATCAAATATTTGAACATTTATTGGTGTTAAAATCAGTGAAATAAAAGGCATATAAAATGTACGCGGCGTACAGGTGTTTTATTTGAATAAATGTATTTTGAAAACATATTTTGCATTTTGTATATAAATACTTTTATTTAAAACCATTTTGTGTTTACATTTCAACTAGATAAAATAACCAAGTATTTGTATTTTGAATTTAAATGCTGTTGATAAACTATTTTGCGCATGACTGCTCCCATCCCACCGAAATTCCCATCTTGCCACACATTACCGACGTAGCGACCTGTCCATCGTACTCGTTGCTCGCCAGCATTCGCTGGATTCCCGTAAGAGTTGAGGAGAGAGAATGTATTCGTCTGAAGAGATATTATGTCTGCTAAGCTGTATATACGGGACAGGGAGTGCTACGTCAGCAGTGCGCGACAAGATGGGAATTTAGCTGGGGAGGGAGTCGTGTCCGGTTAGCCGAGGCAGTCACGGCGATCGTACACGAGAAACGGAAAATCCGGAACGCGCTACCGGATTGAAATTATTCCATTGCCTAATTGCAGCCGAGTCAGAATTTGGTTCAAATGGCTCTGAGCACTATGGGACTTAACATCTGAGGTCATCAGTCCCCTAGAACTTAGAACTACTTGAACCTAACTAACCTGAGGACATCACCCACATCCATGCCCGCGGCAGGATTCGAACCTGCAACCGTAGCGGTCGCGCGGTTCCAGACTGTAGCGCCAAGAACCGCTCGGCCACTCCGGCCGGCAGTCAGAAATTATTTCACTTCAAATTATCTACAATTTCTACAAAACCCAAGTGGGAGTAATAAAGGCGGAAGATCAAAGAAGACAAGTTAAAGTTCAGGAAGGTTTAAGGTCAGGTTGCAGCTGATCGACACTCTTATTCATCTCATATGACGAGGAGGCAATGAAGGAGGCGAAAAAAGTCGGAAGAGGAATTAAGGTGCAAGGGGAACAGGTTCCCGTGCTAAGGTTCGCAGAGACACGCTATAGTATTTCTGGCCGCAGATACGGAAGATGTAGAAAAAAGCGGACTCCCGATTTAAAACCATGATGGCTTACAGATAAGCAAAGCAAAGACAAAGGTAATGAAGAGTAGAAGAGAGCTGAGTAATAACATAGTTAACATCAAAATGGGAATCGACGCACGAATGAAGACAATGAAATAATTTTCGTACATAAGAAACAAGACTACACGAATCGTCGAAGGAAGGATGGTGGTGATAATGATGATGATGATGATGATGATGATGATGATGATATTTGGTTTGTTGGGCGCTCAACTGTGTGTTTATTAGCGCCCGTACAAAGTCCCAATCTTTTCGCTGTCCAGTCTCACCACTTTGATGATGAAATGATTACGACAGCACAAACACCCAGTCCTCGGGCGGAGAAAATCCCCCGACCCAAGGAGGGTACTAGGTATAGAATGGAGAAGAGAAGGAAACACGCTTTAAGAAAAGAGCTTCGCTGATATCAGATGTTGATATGGAACTGAGGAGAAGCACTGTATGGAGGTGAAATGTTGGGATATCGTAAACCTGGAGAAAAACCAACTGGACGCATTTGAAACGTGATGTTAAAAAACGGGCAAAGACAGGAATACGCAACAGGGGCTGTCGGGTGCAGAAGTTACGTACGGATGAAAAGATTGGCAGAAGATAGGAAAAGAATGAGGACAGCATCAGAACAATCGAAAGACTGACGAGAAAAAAAAAGTTTTTTGGAAGTAGTCAGCATTCGGTTTGTAGCTATGGGACGCGCTATAGATGGGTTCAGTTGATTAATTAGTTTGATCAGTGCTCAGCTCGCTCTCGCATCATCACCAGTGTTAGTGACTTTTTGATGATGTTCCTGTTGCTGCATCTGTAATGTGACGTTTAAGTTGGAAAGTGGGCAGTAGCTGCTAATTAACATAAAGGTCCTTGGTATCATCTAACATCAATATTACACTGCAATTCCCTTTGACAAGCTACACTAAGAAATAAAAATTGCAATAAACGTATTATGGTTGAGTCGTGCTCTTGCAGCCGATGCTGAAGTAGCCATGCTCTTCCCTCCTGCCCCTCCCCGAAATAACCGAGAAACATGGATAATACAGAACAGCCATATTTTTTGCGAAAATTTCTATTTAGTTTTATAGGCTCGTTTTTCTGTTTGTCGATCGCTGTTTTTTATTTCAATATTGCCGATTTCGAGCAATATCATTTATCTTCAGGTCTGTTAAACAACAAAATAACTCACAGTTGTGTTCTAAGCTTATCTTTACGATGATTAAACATTTTTTGTCAGATAATTATAGTTCAAATGTTGTATAACATATCATATGTCGTTTTACTTTTGTATAGATAGGATTAGAACAGAATTGTAATTTATTTTGTTGTTTAACAGATCTGAAGCTCGGCAACACTGCCCGAAACCGGTCACTTTGAAATAAAAAGCAACTCTAGAGAGGTAAAAAAGTAAGGCTGTTTTGTATAATTAAGGATTGCGGCTAATTCCCTCGTCACAAATATGTACAGTTTTGCTAAATCTATTCACTGTAGTTACATAAGATGCCTTATACCACATTCGAACACCCCACTGTATTACTCAATAATTGTCCCAAACAATGGGATGGAAATTATCGACCTTCTGTAAGTAAGTAAAATACCAGTCAAAGGTATAGAGAGTAAATCGGCCGCGAATATGCTGTAGTGGTAGAGTCCATTTACCTGAAGATGAAATTGTAACCAATGGAAAAATATTTCATCAATGTCCGATGATGAAATTGGAGTTTCCATCGTCTTCCGGTTGGAAAACATGAGTCATGTGCATTACATTGTATATTAAACGAAATTATTCGTTATAATTATAACAGATTACTTGAGGCTTCGTTTTTTATATTTTTCATACAAACTGTTAGGTATGCTGTAGTTCAAGAGTTCTCAGTGCAAAATTTGAATAGTCCTATAGAATTTCGCGAAAGAAAAAATTGTGATCGCAATTGTGAAGCAGATCGCCGCATGCCGTAAACAAATTGTGGGTAAAAGGAAGCAACGACAGATGTGTCATCACAGGCTAATATAGCAGCAACGCTACGTCATTATGGCTACTTTCATCTGATTCGCAGCAACCAACCAATAAAATTTAACATAAAATATTCATTGCAATAAGCAGTCGACGCCCTTTCCTCCTTGGTCCTGCCGAACTGTGCATGCATAATCCATCCACCTAATTCCGCCGCAACAGCTGTAGAATCGTTCAAGGAAAATCTACTCTCATCAGCACGAAAATACGCAGTCCATGCAGTTTAATTGGAGCCACTGTACATGGTACGGGCAGTAAGTCTCATGATGTACCTTTGATCACTTTTTCCGAAAACTGCCTTTAACAACTGGTTAGACTACCTACACACGACTAAATTATTTTAGACATTGTAGCTACAACAGGCCTGATCTTATCGGCAGTGTCAGCATACAGAGACCGATTAATTATCATAATATTTTAGCGACGATGATTACTAAAGTTAATAAATTCATCAACACGGCTAGGAGAGTACTTACGTTAAAAAAAGTAGATAAGCAGTTGTTAGCGTCCCACTTACGCAATGAATGGGCATTATTCAGTTCCAAAATGACGGGTGTATAGGAATTATGAGCATAATTTAAACTGTTTGTAAATCACGCTCCGGAGGCCTATGTGCCAAGTAAGTGGGTTAAGGAAGGGAAAGATCCAAATTCGAAAAATGCTGAGGAAACAAAAATTGTTGCACTCTCAGTTCAAAAAAGAACGCGATATTGTCGACAAGTAAAAGTTAGTAGAAATTCGTACGAACGTAAGAAGACCAATACGCGAACTTCTACCCGCATACCTTAGCGAAAGATCTTGCTGAGAATTAGAGAAAATTTTGGCCATACATAAAATCACAGAGCGGATCGAAGGTTTCTGTCTAGTCATTCGTTAACCAGGCTGGTATGGCGATAGAGGACAGCAAAACAAAGCTGATGTTCCACAGTTGACGTTTAAGAAATCATTCGCGCAGGAGGATTGCACAAACATACCGCCGTTTGAATGTGCGACTCCCGTATGAAGGACACAGATTTACGCATTCTGAGCAGAGAGGAGCATATGAAAGAGTTCAAAAGACGTAAGTCGCCAGGTCCAGGTGCAGTCCCAGTTCGGTTTTACAGATAGTCCTCTGCGGCATTGGCTGCTTACATAGTAAGCATAAACTGCGAACCTTACTCCCAGCGTAAAGTCCCAAACGTCTGGAAAAAAGCGCAGGTGATTCCTCTATATAAGAAAATTAAAGGAAAGGACCCACATAGTTATAGATCAATATCTTTAACATTGATCTGCTGTAGAAATCTTCGACACATATTGAGTTCGACCATAATACATTTTCTTGCGGCAGAAAAACTCCTGCTCACAAATAATCACGATTTTTGAAAGCATGACATCAAATCCTTCAAACAACGAACGAAGGACAACAGCCAGATTCAATATTTCTAGATTGCCGAAAATTGACACATTGACCCACTATAGACTCTTAACAAAGGTACGAGCATACGGAATATGTTCTGAAATACGTGAGTGGCTCGAGGACTTCTTATGTAATTGAACCCAAGTACGTTGTCCTCAACAGCTAGTGTCCATCAGAGTTAAAGATATCGTCAGGAGAACCCCAGGGAAATGCGACAGAACCGCTGTTATCCTCTACATACATATATGATGTGACGGACAGGGCGAGCAGCAATCTGCGGCTATTTGCTGGTGATTCTGTGGTGAATGGGAAGGGCTCATTGTTAAATGACTATAGGAGAATACAAGGTGACTTAGACAAACTTTCTAGCTGGTGTCATCGATGGCAGCTTGCTCTAAATGTAGAAAAATGTAAATTAATGGAGATGAGTACGTAAAACAAACCACTAAAGTGTGCTGCTTGACACAGCCAAGTGGGTTAAATATCTACGCGTTACGTTGCAGAGCAATACGAAATGGATAGAACATCACATTGTATGTATTGTTGTAGGGAGGGCGATGGGTCGACTTCGATTTATTCGGATATTTTAGGGAGGTGTGGTTCATCTGTAAAAGAGACCGCGTACAGAATATCAGTGCGACCCATTCTTGTGTTCTGCTCCAGTTTTTCGATTCCCCACCAGGTCAAATTAAAGGAAGACACTCGAGCAGTTCAGAGGCTTGCTGCTAGACATGTTACCGGTGGGTTCGATCAGCACGCAAGTATTACAAAGATGCTTCGTGAACTCAACTGGGAATAAAAGACGACGTTCTTTCCGCAAGGCAGTATTGCGCACATTTAAGAGAATCAGCATTTGAGGCCGACTGCAGATAAATTCTACTGCTCCCAACGCACATTTCGCGTAAGGACCATGAAGATAAGACGAGAGAAATTAGGGCTCCTACAGAGGTTTATAGACACTCGTTTTTCACTCGCTCTATTTGCGAGTGGAACAGGAAAGGAAACGAGTAGTAATGGTACAAGGTACCCTCCGCCATGAACCGTATAGTGGCTTCCGGATATTGTATGAATGTAAAGCTGAACAATCCGCACCTGGATAGCCAGGATTTTGCTGTATTTAAACGCGCTGAATATTATTAATACCAGGGTTGTCCAGAAAGTAAGTTCTGATGGGTCGCGAAATGGAAAGAACTCTGAAAATCCGGTAAAGCTTTGCACAAATGTGTTGGGCAGTGTCTCTAGTATGCCCGTCGATGGCGTCGCGTCGCTCTTTTCGGCTTTGAGTGAACAGTGAGCACGTAAAGATGCGTAGGGAATAGCGTCTCCCGCCAAGTATGAGGGCCGGTTAGAGATTTCGGCAGTCTCATGCAGCCCACGTAACACAACTGTCAGCAGTTCCTTCTTCATGTCAATTGTCGGCCGCACACTGCAGGGGCAATGAAGACGCTCCTGCAGCGTTTCCGATGAGATGTGTTTGATCACCCACAATACAGTCCGTAACTCGCTTCCCATGAGTCTCATCTTTGCTCACAAGAACGGCTGGCTATGAAGACAAAATTTTTTCACAGACAACGAGCTGCAGACCAGTGCAGATAACTGGCCGAAAGCATAGGTGGCTGTTTTCTATGACGAGGATATTGGAATGTTGATACAGCACTACGACAAAACTCGAAGCTAGAGCGGCGACTGTGTAGAGAAGTAGGTGGAAGGTGTATCTAACTGTTGCAAATAAAACGTTTCTGGTTTTCACTGTGGTTTCCATTTCTCAACCGATCGGGACTTACTTTTCTGGACAACCCTCGTAACAACAATTTCTAGTAGAAGCTGCGCAGTTAGGTGATGTACACTGTGCATATTAGAATAAAAAGGTATACCACCTGCCAAGGCTAGCAGCTAAAAACGTTTGTAACAAAGGAACAGCACTGCACGAGACAGCAGAATGATGAGCGAGATTTTCGCAGTAACAACAGAAGCAGCAGCTCACGGCTTGTATTATCCGGACAACCACACTTTGCACAATCGACACAGACACTTAGAGCCACACGTCACTGATCATGCCATCAAAATACTACAAAGTAAGACGAATGAAGTAAATACACGTGTTACAACTTTGAGCAGATACTCTAACAAAATGTAAGTCTGAGCACAGTCTTTGAAAGTGACACTAGAAAAATAATGGGAGTGTAAATACAGGAGTCGCTGCCTCTCGCTTTTCACTTTCCATCATTTTGTCTTAACACGGTAACTTTCCTGGATGTCTTTGCCAGCCATTGTTTCACACACACTTTCCTGAAACTTTTCCTTTTATACGATCATCTCCGTATATACTTATTTATTTGGTTCGTTTCGACCTTTCAGGATCACGGAAGATTTATCCAGCACGTCTTCTTTTTTTCCAATACCTGTCCATTCTCTCACTCCTCTTGGTTGTCTCTGCCTCTGTCTTGGTTTTGATTCTGGTCTATGCCCTTCCACCGCATTCGTACAGCTGGATGTATCCTGTACTGCTGTGTAACGTTTCTTTCCGTTGATTCCAGTTGTCCCCCCCCCCCCCCTCTCCCCCCGAACTTTTTTCATCCAGTTGTTCCATTTTAAGCAAGTTGCGTTCCATAGCGTCTTATGTGTTGTCCTCGATCCACATGTTGTGCCCGGCAAATCTGTCTTCTCTTCCGTATTTTGCTTAACATTAGTTCAAAACTCTCAGTCAGCTCCTGTGTTGCTCTATGTATCCAGAATCAATCCTTTCTTATGCCCTGATGTCTCTCAAGATCTTCCTTTCCTCTTCCTCCAGACGGACGCGGGTTCTCTTGTCCAACGCGTTCGTTGCGTACATTGTGGTATTTGTGGTTGTTCACATATAATGTCTCTATTTGGCGTTCCTGGACAGGTTTTTCTCTCTACAGGCTGTCCTTGCAGTATATCGTAGTGTCTGTGGTTTCGTCGATCATCGACAACTTCACGCCACTCATCAAACACCGCAAGGACGCTCCCTGTCAACGCAGCGTCGCCGGAGGCCCCAATGAGGACGAGGCCTGAGCCACGCCTCCCGGAGCTGCGAGGCGCCACCGCCAAGCGGCGGTTAATGAAATACGGCCCCGGGGGCAAGCGAGGGGGCACTACTTGAGCATCCCGTGGATGGAGCCGTCGAGTTCTCGCTTTGCCGAGCTCACGTCAGACTAGAGTATGCTGAGTACTGAATTGCGACCTGCGGACAAGAGTTAGTAGCAGCTGCACTTAGATCATTCAGAATTCTAGAACGACAGATTTTCTAGCTCTCACAGCTCAATGTTTTCGGCTACTTTTTGTGTAGTACTGTCTGCCAAGTCTATATCTATACATATTCCCACGCTTGTTACTTCCAGTCACAGAAGATATGTGAGCTGTAAAAGATAAGTGTTCTATCATTACTAACCAAAAAATTGCCTTTATTGACTGTGGGTGTTTGTTAATCTATTGACGGTTCCCTGTGTCCAGTCGTGTGCAGGAAAGGAGATTGCAATAGTTTCAGCAGCGTTTGCGATCTGTCTATTACATTCTTCTTGATTTATAACTGCCTGTTTTCCCAAAGGCAGTGTAAGCTGTTCACATCCTCGGTTACTCGACCTGCATTCCGGCTGGTCTCTGCTTTCAGAACTTCGGCATTTTTGTACGCTATTTTCAGGTCAGCTTTTACTGCAACTGCAAAAAGATTTTCCAGTGCTATGTTTACATCTTGTTCGTACTCATGTAGCAATGCCATATCATCGGCCAATGCTATGCGGTCCACTGCGGTGTTAGGTTTCATTTTGTACTCAATTTGTCCAACTTGAATAGCGATGCTTTTGTTAAACTGTCTGTATTCCCTTTATATGTGCGTGCTCGTCGAGTCGCTCCAAATAGCAAAAGTACAACTGTTTTGTATCTGTCACTTCAACCGTCATCCTCTATATTCCATCAAAGTCTGCTATCGTACACTTTGTGTCATGTCCGGTCTTAGAAACACCTGGGTCTGTTATTTTTGTATCTCGATCAAAGAGAGTTTAACTTACTAATGCCAACAGAACAAGGTCATAAGCGTGTTACAGAGTAACAGAAGGATGGAGGAATCTCTTGTCTCTGAAGCTGTACGAAGTGTTCTAAGCTCCTCAATTTCTCATTGGTAAATAAAAAGAATTTTTACTCACCGCGTCTGTCTACAGACAATGATGTACCATTGGGGAGCTTTTCGTTCAAAGGGCGTTCGAGGAAACACCCATGTCTCAGTGCTCCTTCAGTTCCCAGCACAGCTTGTGGCTTTCAAATGCTGTACAGCCGTCATCCGCTAATGAATGCAATTAGTCTTTCGCAAATGTAATTAGAAATTGTGTAGCAGCTGGCTTCACACAGTGGGGAAAAAAGTATTCGTACATACAAAGAAAATTACAATTTAGACAAATTTAATAACAATGTTAATTCTGGGTAGCATTACTTTTTATGTACTGCTTTTGTTAACCAGTTTGACAGGAAATGAACCAGTTTTTGGTAGTCTCCGAGGTAATATGTTGCCATTGTTGTAGGCGTTATTCAGAGCAGTCCTATTTCGTATTCCATGTTTTCACACCATTCTTTCAAGAGTATCCCACAGATGTTCAATTGGGTTAAGGTCTGCGGTCTGTGGTGGAAACTTGAGAACATGGGCAGTATGGTACAACTACAGGCGAACACTTTCCGCTGTAAGCTTTGAGTCATTGTCTTGCTGAAAGTAGTAATCTGTGCCAAACCGAAGATGTCATTGCACATTTCCCTTTAGGATATTTCGGTATTGAAATCTATCCATGTTACTTTGTACAAAAGCAAATTCCCCAACGCCAGATGTAGCAATGCAGTCCTCATGTCATAATTCTTCCACCAGCGTGCTTTACTGTGGATCGAATGTGTTTGGCATCCAGCTCAGTATCTGCTTGATTCCACACCACAATACTGCCATCGTTTACAAATATTTAAATGTACTTTAATCTGTGAACAGCGCCTTGTACTAGAAACTTATGTTCTTGCTTTTATGCTCTCGATCAAATTCAAGTCTCGATTTCTTGCTCTTTTTTCTGAAATATGGTTTTCTTCTACGTACCATAGCTCCCACTACTTAAAATTTGGCGGAAGCCCCTTGGTGTAAATTCCTCCCCGACTGATCATCAACATGCACAGGCAATGCAGTAGCTGTCACTTCAGGATCTTTTTTGACCATCCTTATTAATATACTTCGTTCTCTTTGCGTTAGCCCCTGTGGTCGACCTATTCTTTCACTATTAATGAGAGCATGTTTTCGTCAAAACGCGATGTTATGGACTGAACAGTTGCACAGCTTCTTCGAATAATATCAGCTATTTCTGAAAATGAATTTTCCCATTTCATATTGGCAGATAACAACTCGCCTTTCCTCTACAGTTTCCCTTTGCGGCCCATTTCGCTGTTGCACGGCGTTCACCACGTATCAGGACCAATATGCACGAGGTGCAGCTTGCCACTGAAGGCGTTCCTTGCTACAAGTGGTTCGTCAGTCGTTTTTATGTTTACATTTTCGGCAGTGTATGAACACTTTTTCACCACCGTGTGAAGCCAGCCGGTACAGAATTTTTACTCACTTTTTTCAGAAGGCTAATTTAGTAAGTACTTTACTATGTACAGACTAGGAGAGGAATTCCATACTGTTAGTTTACAAAATAACATCTCTGACTGTGATCTTTAGTTCCAATAAAAGCAGTTAATCTACGTGAACAACGGTATGTGAATATTTTTTTCCATCACTGTATTTATTAAATACATCACAATACGCACCGCAAAATACATGATATGAATTTAAAATGTTGGACTCCAGCTAAATGAATAAACCAAAGGTAAAATTAAAAGGAAACATTTCTCTTTTTCTGATTTAAAATCAGGATTACGGAGGGAAGAATCGTAATCATTGCACGTCATATTGAAGGTTCGAGAAAACTATTCTATAAGTAATGTTTGCAGCACGGCTTTCAGGACTGCGAGATTTTTTCGGCTACAAGCAAACTGCACGAAGAGCACTCTGTCTAGCTGCGGGATTCGAGTGAGGAACGTTAAATAGATATTGGCATTCTAGGATTTGGAGGAAGTGGTAAAATTGTGGCGGTAGCGATATCCAGGCGATACTGGGACATTAAGCGATGTCGGATTGAGGGGTTTGGTAAGTGAAGATTATGATGGAGAGTATTTTATTTCGTGAACGCGTCAAGATGTCGAAAAGAGATTGTCTACAAATGATAGAAAGTGCTAAAATTTTGCTGGCCGCGGTGGTCTCGCGGTTCTAGGCGCGCAGTCCGAAACCGCGCGACTGTTACGGTCGCAGGTTCGAATCCTGCCTCGGGCATGGGTGAGTGTGATGTCCTTAGGTTAGTTAGGTTTAAGTAGTTCTACGTTCTAGGGGACTGATGACCGCAGCAGTTGAGTCCCATAGTGCTCAAAGCCATTTGAACCATTTATATTTTTTTTTTTTTTTGTTGCTAAAATTTGGCGCTGGCGATATCCTAACGACACAGGGATATTCAGCGACGGGTCGGAATGAGGTTTGCTTAGTGTAGAGTATGAAGGACGATATTTTATTTCGTGAACGTTGAAGATGTTGAAATGAGATTTTCTACAAATGATAGTAGGGAGAGGGGCGCTTAATTTTTTTTTTTGCATGATCAATGCTCTTAATTCAACCGAGAAACTGAAGAAAGCATGTTTTTTTTTTTTTTTTTTTTTTTTTTTTTTTTTTATGTCCGCCTCCTTAGCTGAGGATCAGCGCGTCTGACTGCCATGCGGCGGCCCGGGTTCGATTCCAGCCCGGGTCGGAGATTTTCTCCGCTCGGAGACTGGGTGTTGTGCTGTGTTGTCCTCATCATTATTTCATTATCGTCGGCACGCAAGTCGGCCAAACCTGCGTCAACTGAAAAGACTTGCAAGTTGGTGACCGAACTTCTCCCGGTCATGAATACCATACGATCATTTCATTTAATTTTACTACCGCTCTGATGATTCTATATGAACTTAATTATGTACATAGACAGTTCATCCACCACAAAAATCGAGAATCTCGAAGACTTTTACCTGTTATCGGTACTGATATTGGCAAAATATCGGTCCCGGGGATTCCAAGACTTTCAAGAACGTTTTCATTTTAAATCTGAAGTCGGATAACAAATCACAAAAGAAATATTTTTCCGTGTGATACAATTAAAAGATGACAATTTTCTGATTTGTTTCCGTTACGTGTACTGTGAAATCTTGCTTCTTCCCAGTTTCGTAATTTTATGTCAACCCTATACGTTTTGATGAATGAGTTTGCATCAAAATATGTGGTCGTATCTTTTGACTGTATTGACATGGAAGCTTAAAATTTATACACCATCATGGGCCATAGACCTTAGTATGTGTTCCTGAGAAAAACGGTTTCCAGCATTCGGATAAATAGACAGACTGACGGACAACGAAGTGATTCTATAACGGTTCCGTTTTTACTGACTGAGTTACGACATCCTAAAGATCGAACGATCTCTTTCTTTTAACGGCATCCGAAGCTCTTGTAAACCCTAGTACAGTGATATAACGTTCCTCGACGTTGGCGTTGAAACTTTCCGCAGAAATATGCGAGAAACGTGCTAAAATTGATATATATATATCTTTGCCATCCATGGATGAAGATGCCTCGATGGCAGAGACCATAGACATCGTAGGTTCAGCGGCTCCGCCACGCTCTAATTTCTACAAAAGATATGATTAAAGTGCCTCTGTAGACTGTCAAAGATTTTATAGAACGTCTTTTTTTTATAAAAGATATTTGAAAAAGGTCTCTACAGCCTAACGTGGGCCTAACCACGCCACATTACTGACAGCCATTCGAGTTGGCCGACAGAAGAACTAGGACGACGGGGATATTCCCGTCTGCTGAGGGATGGGGCATCCACCGCAAGCAGACCATCAAATGGTTCAAATGGCTCTGAGCACTATGGGACTTAACTTCTGAGGTCATCAGTCCCCTGGAACTTAGAACTACTTAAACCTAACTAACCTAAGGACATCACACACATCCACGCCCGAGGTAGAATTCGAACCTGTGACCGTAGCGGTCGCGCAGTACCAGATTATTGCGCCTAGAACCGCTCGGACACCCCGGCCGGCGCAAGCAGATCATCGCCACAATCTTCTCGCCGCCACTGTCCCTGGAATATGACAACGACAACGTACATTCTATTGAACTCCGCCGAATTCGTCGTATAGCCCTGATGCACTGCCGCGACACTTTTGAGTCTGTTAGTACTAACAGACTACATTTCCTCTGAAGTTACATTGCACTTGAAATCTTTATTTGCCGGCCGCGGTGGTCTCGCGGTTCTAGGCGCGCAGTCCGGAACCGCGCGACTGCTACAGTCGCAGGTTCGAATCCTGCCTCGGGCATGGATGTGTGTGATGTCCTTAGGTTAGTTAGGTTTAAGTAGTTCTAAGTTCTAGGGGACTGATGACCACAGATGTTAAGTCCCATAGTGCTCAGAGCCATTTGAACCAATACCATCCATCCTACTTTAAAGAGCAGACAAGCCTCCGAACCCCACGTTCTGTGAAGAGTCGTGGACGTCCAACCATTGACAGCCTGGTGGTAGTTTCATTGCCTTTCTGCCTTTTTCAGTAGATGCTCATGACAGGAGCACATGAAAATTCGACCAGCTTCGCCGTTCGAGATACTCGTTCACAGGCTCTGCGTAATAATAACCTGCCCTTCGTTAAAGTTGCTTATCTCAATGGATTTCCCCATTCGCAGCCAATATCTTCGCTAGGGTGATCCCCTGTCCGCGTCTGCTTCGCTTACATACTTTTCTAACCGTATCACATGCCCGGAACGTCACCCGGCGGTATCCAATGTCGCGGTGGGCAGTGGTCATAATATTTTGGCTTATCAATATATATGTAACTTGGCACCATATCTGTTGGCATTCTAAATATTATGAGAAAAAGCTTCACAAAATGCAACTTTATTAGGTGGTACTGCCGCGCGGGGTAGCCGCGCTGTCTGGGGTGCCTTGTCACGGTCAGCGTGGCTCCCCCCGTCGGAGGTTCGAGTCCTCCCTCGGACAAGGGTGTGTGTGTGTGTGTTGTCCTTAGCGCAAGTTAGTTTAAGTTAGATTAAGTAGTGTGTAAGCTTAGGGACCGATGACCTCAGAACTTTGGTCCCATAAGACCTTACCACAAATTTCCAAAATTAGGTGGTACTGTTGCCCAAAGTCTACGTTCAAATCGGCTGAAGCTGCAAGCAGTCGTAACTTAATTGGCTTCCTAAGACAAAGTATAATAATAGCATTGATTTATCCCTGTTTTGTAAGTGAAGTACATATAGTGGATCAAATATTTTTAATATTCATGGGCTAGGTCTGAGTAAACCGATACCTTGTCTATTGGCAATTATTGAACCGTAATTCACTGAATAATGACATTGCTAGTGCGCTTATTTACATCTCTGTACTTTCATAGATATTTAAAGCTTATAAATACCTAGTATATACTACTATAACTAGCACTCGTAAAGATCGTATCAATTATCATGGTCACAGTAGTAAAGTTCCCCGAGGTCTAGGCTACACCAGGATTTAACCTGTAAATTCTGCTACAATATTATGTGCAATTCTGAGGGCTGCTCTACGTTGCTAACATGAGAAAAAAAATCTATTTTATATCTCAGATCTGAAGATTGCCAGATTTTTAGCCAAAACCAGCAGTCCATCAAAACAAAGAAGGTTTCATGTGCTATCTTCGCTTGATGCGTTTTCAATCCCTAACAAAAATAAAAAAAGTTACAACAAATCGTGTTGATTGAAAATGTCAACAAACTTGAGATTCCCTTTGGTTATCTGTGCTATTGTGTTCTAGGCTATGAGTGACTCTGTTCGAGGATAGGTGCTAGTTGCTTGTGTTTCACTTATTTTCTTGCGGGCTTTACCAATTTACAGATACTGGGATCTGGTGATTTAAGCTATATTAATGTTTGATGACCACTAAATATCGTAACTGTAGACGTGTTAGTTGTAGCTTATAGCGAAAAGGCAAGGCGCCCAGTATCGGCTCTTGCGGAGTAAACTCCGCTAAGTGAGGCTCTCATGCCAGGCTCCGTCGTTGTCTGCAGCAGAGGCGCCTGCAATACTCCTCTTGGTCCTACTTTATGGAAAACGAGCTAGGATTGTTGTAAACGGAAATATACGTCAGCTGCTAGCGTGTGAGGAGGACTTAGGAGAGTCATTTATGAGATGTGTATGCTGACAGACGCATGTTGAAGTGAACAGCTTTAAGGAAAACGAGTAAAGAGTCCAGAGGCTTCATAAACGCGGAACTTGAGAGCTTATCTGAGCAGGGTTTCCGTTCGCCTTGCCTTACAATTGTAGCACATTTATTGGATATTTTTGCGAACAATTTCAACGTCAACACTAACAAGCGTTGCATCACTGTACTCATGTATTCAAGAGCTTTCGCATGCCGTTAAAAAGTATAGTGCTCCATTAAACAACATATACTTCCTTCAATATCTCGGTTGATAGTGGAGTTGTCTTTGGAACAAAATTTCATGTAGGTCTGCCTACTATTATCTGCTGAAAACCTCCTTCCGATGTATTGAACAGTTCGTGAAATACAAGGTGTGAAAGTTTTAAGCCATTTACTTTGTATACTTTCAATTTTCTACCCGTAAAGGTAGAGCAGGCTACTCGACGTTCTGACTCCTTAAACAATCCAGTTCCTTTCTGCTAAATGTGAGGCGAACTGGTATTGAGGCACAGGGAGTTCCAAGTGGAGAATATTTGGTAAGAGGTTTAATAGTCCCGCACTTGCCTTAGGAAAGAAACTTCCGAAAATCTTGGTCAGGACCGAAGTATGAAAACTACTTTTCACTGTCCAAGACAAAAATTTCAATGCTTAGCGTATGTGTAAATGTATATTTTTATGTGTACATAGAGTAAAGTTGCTGACTTACCAACTCTTGCAGTGTACATATGTCGCTACTGATCGCAGCCGATGCCATCTACGGCGACTACTCGAGATGTACTTGTGATTTGTGCTTCCTGATTTACGTAGGTACTGTACCTCAGCTGAAAATGATCGTGTCCTGATACACTGTGTGTCGATTAGTTGGCAGGACCAAGGGGAAAGGGCGTCGACAGCTTATTGCAATGAATATTTGATGTCAAATTTTATTGGTTGTTTGCTGCGAATCAGATGAAAGTAGCCCTGATGCCGTAGCGTAGCTGCTGTATTAATCTGTGATGAGACATCCGTCGTTACTTCCATTTACCCGCAAAGTGTCTACGGCACGCGGCGGTCGGCTTCACAATTGAGATCACAATTTTATCTTTCGCGAAATTCTATAGAACTATTCAAATTTTGCACTGAGAACTCTAGAACTACAGCAAACCTAACAATATCTCTGAAAAAAATGTGTCTGTCTCGAATGTCGGGCGCTAACTTCACAAGTGGTCAAAATAGATCCTTCAGTATTGCAATTATCTCATAAACTATTATTTGCAGCGAAAATATCATTATGGTTTTCTGAAGAACTCTTGGGGAACTATTCAGAACGTTGATCACAGTTTTTTTTCACGTACTGTCCACAAGCACGGTCGACCCGCCGGCCTGCAGCAAAAACTGGCAAACAAGACGACCAGAGGTCGTACGCCTCTTCACCCTTCATGTTAGTCGGCCGTTCTGAATTTTCTCTTACAAGCAGACCTAACGGACTACTTTTTTTTAGAATTTTATTTATACATATGTACGATCTGATAGTCACTGCCCGGACGTCAGTTTCCTAAAGCAGTACGACGCAATTCTGAAAAAAAAGCAAGCACCAAGCCTTATGAGATTAGAAGATTTCAAAGCATTCTTGACTCATATTCTACATCTACATACATACTCCACAATCCACCGTATGGTGCGTGGCTGAGAGTACCATGTGATTAAAAAAAATGGCTCAAATGGCTCTGACCACTATGGGACATAACATATAAGGTCATCAGTCCCCTAGAACTTAGAACTACTTAAACCTAACTAACCTAAGAACATCACATACATCCATGCCCGAGGTAGGATTCGAACCTGCGACCGTAGCAGCAGCGCGGTTCCGGACTTAAGCCCCTAGAACCGCTCGGCCACTCCGGCCGGCCATGTGATTTCCTTTCCTGTTCCACTCTCAAGTAGATCGAGCGAGAAACGACAATCTGTAGCATATGCCTCCGAAAGTGCCTTATGCCTCCGTAAGAACCATTATTTCTCTTATTTATGTAATCCTTACACGAATGTACGTTAGCAGCAGTAGAAAAGTTCTACCGTCAGCTTCAAATGGCGGTTCTCTAAATTTTCTCAGTAGTGATTCTCTCCAAAGGAACGTCGTCTTCTCTCCAGACATTTTCATTTGAGTTCCCGAAGCATCTCCGTTATACTTGCATGTTCGTCCAGCCTACCGGTAACAAAGCTAGCAGTCCCCCTCTCAATTGTTTGGATGTCCATCGTTTGGATTTGCAGCTCCTTGCATTTTTCTTCTTTGCGCTTAAAATTGTTGGATGTAAGATCCGCCAGTTATGCAAAACACCGTTTCTTCCAAGTTCCCAAACATATATCAGCACCCTTGTGCCATCATCAGCGGGTTTCTTTTTTATTTAATCTTTACATTCGTTTTGCATAGTTTTGTAGGACCACTTGGATATTATTTCTTACAGGTAGCTTGTCATGTTTTTGTGTGGTAAGCCCTTTTTTCTCAGCAACCTGATGAAGTTTTGTGAAGCACACGTAAATATAAATCATATTTTCAGAAATATGGTCGTAAAAGCACTTAGCTCTTCACCAAAAGACGCAAGTGGTCCTGCAAAACCAAGCAAACCGAATGTAAAGATTAAATAAGACAGAAACCCGCTGATGATGGCACAGAGGTGCTGAAACATTTTTGCGAACTCGGAAAAAACGGTGTTTTGTATAACTGGCGGACCTTACATGCAACAATGTTTGGATGTCTTCCATTAATCCGACTTCGTGGGGATCCCAAAAATTCGAGCAATATTCATGAATGGCTTGCACTAGTGTTCTATACGCGGTCTCCTTTACAGATGAACCACACTTTCCTAAAATTCTCCGAATAAACCAAAGTAGACCACTCACCTTCACCACTACAGTTCTTACATGATCGTTCCATTTCATATCGCTTTGCAACGTTATGGCTTGATATTTAATCTGAGTGACTGTGTCAAGTAGCATACGGAATTTTTTTTCCCCTACTCATCTGCATTACCTTCCTTTTTCCTACATTTAGAGCGAAGTGGTATCCATGAAATCAACAAGAAATTTTGTCTAAGTCATCTTGTATCCTCCTATAGTCACTCAATAACAATTTTTCGTACACCACAGCGTATTCAGCAAACAGCAGCAGATTGCTGCTCATCCTCTCTGCTAGATCATTTATATCTATGGAGAATAAGAACGGTGCTATCACACTTCGCGGGACACTCTTGATGATACCCCTGTCTCTGGTGAACAATCGCTGTCGAGGACAACGTACTGGGTTATATTCGTGAAGTTGTTTTCGAGCCACTTACATAACTGGGAACCCAAACAGTATGCTCATGGCTACGTTATTAGTGTGCAGTGGGGCAACGTCTCAAGCGCTTTTCAGAAATATTGGAATATGGAATCTACCCGTTGCTCTTTGTTCATGGTTTGCAGCATAGCGTGCGAGAAAAGGCAAGCTGAGTTCCGCACGAGCGGTCCAAGAACATACGCTTTTCCACCTCAAGGAAATTTACTGTATTCGAACCGAGAACACGGCTCAAGAATCTGCAGCAAATCCATGTTAAGGATATTCGTCTTTAGCGTTGCGGCTTCGTTGTTTTAACCTTCTCCTACGCAGGGGTCACCTTATAACACCGTAACACATTGTCTCATAATTTTTCAGTTAATTAATTCTGTAATTTTAAAGTAATTTCTTGTAAATGTGTGTAATTTAATAAGTTTGTCAGCATCCAATATTAAACAATGTAATATAATTATTAAATAACCACTGACAAATAATAATGTAAAAACTTTGTAGTAGAAACAATGGCGAAGTCTGAGGAGTTCGTACTGCATAGAATGCAAAGGATCTGTATCAGAGTTGACAATAATATGTGTAGTTGGGCGCGAGCGTGCGTAGATTCAGTAGCAGAGGGAGAACATCAAGTCTTCCGTGGTGAAGTATGGACGCAAAGTGGTGGAGGGCGTAATGGAAAGTGTTCTCGAAACGTTGTTTTCGGCGTGACAAGGTATTGTGAATGGATGAGAGGACACATATCTGAGTACAGTACAAAGCGTACTTCTGTAGAAGAGCTGGTAAATAACGAAGAATACTGTGTGGCCAAAATTATTAAAAATTGTTCGTTGTTAAAGAACAGCCTGTTTCCAGTAGCTGTCGTTACAAGACGCATTATGTCGCACTAACTGCAATTCGCCACAAAGTAAGATCAAGCTTGTTATTTTTTTAGTTATGTACACAGCATGACAGCGTCGTAGTTTCAGCACTTCGAACTGAATTATTTTGAGTGGTGCTGGTCATCCCAATCCATTACTACCGATACAGTAATAAGTCCAAAAGATAAAGTTATTTCAGTGGAGAGGAAATTACCAACATTTAGAGTTAACTTGAAACAAACAGTGCATGAAGCCAGATGCAGTAATATTTAATATTCTTTGTGCATTGTAGTGCTTCTACAGCAACCAATCAGTAACTAACAACGGACAGTGCAAAGTAAAAGGAACATCAAGTAGAGATAAAATAAAATGCATATTCCGTTTTGACTAAAGTGACTTTCATAATTTTTACTGTGCGTCTGCAAATGTTACACACGTTTGTGACTTTCATAATTACGAGCTTTACTAAAGTAACATTTATTACGAAAAAGTGGTGAGTCGTGAGTATTTGCTTCAGAATCCTGTCGAGAGATAGTATTAGAGTGAGTTACGTACTCAGTAATAATCAAGTCATATATTACTAACAGATAATCAGTACTAGATTTAGTTAATTATAATGAATTCCTATTCATTTCTAACAAACTTTTAATCATTTTGTCATGGGTGGCTTTTACAGTTAAGTTCGTGCGTGTGCATTTTGTTCCGCTACTGCCACTCTACGCACTTTTAATTATTCCGTAGCCGGCCGCTGTGGACGAGCGGTTTTAGGCGCTTCAGTCCGGAACCACACAGCTGGTACTGTCGCAGGTTCGAATCCTGCCTCGGGCATGGATGTGTGTGATGTCCTTAGGCTAGTTAGGTTTAAGTAGTTCTGAGTCTAGGGGACTGATGACCTCAGATGTTGAGTCCCATAGTGCTCAGAGCCATTTCAACCATTTGAAGCTAACTATGAATCACCCAGGGAAATACAAATATGCAATTTTCTACCCTCCTGACGTGTCACCGATGGAGGCTGATTCTTACCAATCTGTGTAGCTGGCCATTCAAAAGAAATGGTAACTGTGCTTCGAACTGGCTGAATCTGCACTTTATAATTACAAAACCGCGAGAGTACACCTCTTAGTGTAAGGTTGCCATCAATGGACCTATTCTATGGAATTCGATAGCTACTGTCATCTAGCTATCTTGAACAGACTTACAGTTGAGAAATATGTCATCATCTTAGTTTGGAAGTTGTAAGTCACAGTGAAGACCTGAAGTAAATGTACGAGGAAAAAAAAAAAGTTATTTGATGTAGCGTCGGTTTCAAATTGGATTGTGTATAGTGATAACATCGATTATCCCAAGTCTACTTGGCGTATGCAGTTGATATGTGAATTTTACCTTCTTTTCATGGATGTATTTAGATTTGTATTCTTTGCCAAATCCTCCAATCTAATGGCGTACATAACAGACGTTAACGATCTGGACACCATTCAACCTCTGGAAACACTGTAAAATGACTTAAGAACATCACCTGTACAAACAGTATTAGGTTTTATTTATTTTACTGGCAAGAAATACGTTCAAGATGCCATTCCTGTTCCTCTGATAGGTACATAAATATAATTTAAAATAAAGATATTTTGTATTGTAAACAATAACTTCAATTAAATATTTACCAAATGATACTAAATCATTCTAGTGCGTTAAAATTATACTAGCAAGTGGAGCTAAAAACGTAGACAAATATATTTGGTACTACAATATTGCTAACACATGCATTCTTTAAGTATACTGACTGGAACGAAAACAAAATTTATTTCCCCCTCGGCAGTTGCATATTTAAGTTCAAGTACTCTTTGTCCTATTGCCAAAGCTGCCACGTCACTAAAAGCCAGGTCAAGAAGAGACACACCAAAAGTTTTAATACTGACAAGTAATCATAGAAGGGTCGATTAGGACGTAGCGCTAAACTTCCCCGCTAACCTAAAGAGAAAGCTGCCTATAGTGAGTCAAACGAAACAGGTGAAAAGCACCAACATCAACGATTGGTTTTGTTAACTACGATTCGATCAGTGGAACACATGATTCAGTGCATAGCATGTACGACGTGGGTGCACGGAAACTGTGCTGAAATCAGGAAGAATACTACAAGACACTTTCGTTTTAGTTACAGATAAACTATATCCTTGACTAGAAGAAGGGATCGGTTGGTAGGACATGTCCTGAGGCATCAAGGGATCACAAATTTAGCATTGGAGTGCAGCGTGGAGGGTAAAAATCATAGAGGGAGACCAAGAGGTGAATACACTAAGCAGATTCAGAAGGATGTAGGTTGCAGTAGGTACTGGGAGATGAGGGAGCTTGTACACGATAGAGTAGCATGGAGAGCTGCATTAAACCAGTCTCAGGACTGAAGACCACAACAACAACATAACCTTGTGGTATGGAAAACAGTTTGAACTGCCTCATACTCGTAGTTTGTCAACAGTTATAAGCCAGGCCAATTTTTCATAAACTAGGCTAAATTTCGCTTAATTTAATAATAATGTCAGTTTAGATTTGTACTCTACTTCAATATTGGTCTAATTTAGCTCGTTTTATGTTCAGAATCAACATTCCTTGTTCATATTAAAATTAATTTGCATTTGATCATCATTTTATTTTATTAATTGTACTGTGTGAGCATATTCAAGTCCACCCAGTCATTATATACTTGAATAAAAGGTGTTTAATCACGAAATTACGGATATACATTTAATGGTACAGGCATAGAATTCTACTGGTTCATTGAGGAAAACGGGTATCCATGAATGGACCTTTACGAAAAATAATTCAGTATTTTTTCGTGTTCAGATCCACAACATTTGGAGGACTGGATTGCTTTCAGTTCGAGACTGAAGTCAATTGGTCCATGATAGCAGGCATACCATAAGTAGAAAAACACGCTCGTGATTTAAAAATTAAACTACCAAAAAAACACAAAGCTAAATAAGTAACTTGATTGTTGCTGGTACGTAACAGGCAAGAGGTGAAGGCTGATGTCATGGATGAATGTGCAGCGCAATAGGATTCATAGTAAAGCCGTTTGTTTGAACCTCGTTTGAAGCATATTCTTTCCTTTTTCGTTAATTTCCGTATTTATTAACAAGTGCAAGTATTGCTTAAGAAATACTGAATCATAATTACTTAATAAAAATAGTTTGTTTATTTTTAATTACTGTTAGTATGAAAGCGAGAGTAATCACAATAAATTAAATGTGGTACAAGAATGCGAACTATCAAATAGAAAATAAAAGAGTTTTTTTTATTTCTAGAAACTGAACAGTATTATTGATGCATATAATTTTTGTCATTTAACAAAGATGGATTTTGCATATCTGAATAAAGTTAAAATTTATTTTCATACTACCAGTAATTAAAAATAAAGAGATTTATCTTAAGAATTATGATTCAGTATTTGTTAACATTTCCATTTGTTATTAAATATGGTGTTTTTAAAAAACAAAAAACTTCAAACAAAATTCGATCAGCGACTTAACTATTACAGTCCTATCTCATACCAACGAATATTTTGATGATACCACGACGTTTGTACTTAACAGTGCTCGGGTATGTTTTACTCTTAAAAGGCGACTTTTACGAGTGTTTCTGAGAATTGCGTCGTATTGCTTTAGAAAATTGATACATGCCCACTGACCTTCGGTTCCCGTTAAGTATGAAGAAAATCGCACCGCGCCAGTCCGTATCGTCTCCTGGCTTAAGCAAGTCCTCGTTTAAATTGTACGGTCCCGTGATACTTCTCTTGCAGTAAGTCAATCGCCGATCTACTACACTGACTAGCCATGTGAATGTTGAAATTTTGTTACGTCATTGAGGCGGTCACACATCTAAAAGAACTTTATTGAAACAGTAGGCATAAATGTCAAGAAATTGTTCAAAGATTAATTCAATAGTTCGGCTGAAGTGACAGTGAGGAACATAAATCAGGAAGCTCTATTCATTGCCACCCACCTCACTTGGTACATCGTAGCTCACCGCTTCAGTGTGAACAAAGATAACGCAGTAAACTTGCAAGAAACAAAATTATCGGCCTTATTGACTGTCTTCTATTTGTGAGTTTGATATTGTATTTTCTATACCAACGGGCACTAGATAACTGCGATTATGAAAGCTTTCGACAAGTTCTTGTTGTATTTCACTTACGAAAGAGCATCTCAAACAGCAGAATCGGTGTCCTCCTTTCGTCAGGTTAAGGCTGTATCACAACATTAAACTGAGAGGCTTTGTATCCGAAACGTAAAGTGAGATCAATACAAAAATGTGTAATACTTCTGACGAAACGTTTGTAACCCCTCAGATGGATTACGGCAAAGCTAACTGAACGTAACGTTCATAACCGTCCTATTTTCTATGTTAATTTTAAAAGGAATTAAGAAGTTAATTAGAGGAACAAATATAGAAATGAATTTTAGACGGATAGGCATAAATGGAGAATGAAAATTAATTTGGTGTAATATCTTGGGTTATTCGAGAATATGTAAGATGGGGAATAATTATAATGATTTTAAACATTTATATTATCTTTCCTGTTTCGTGGCGACCAACGTGAAACAGATTTTCTATCTATACAGGTTAAAACACGCAGTGTTCTGCCGCAATTACCTTTCGCCAAGTGAATAGTGCTCGTAATCTTTCTTCACCCAAACGAAAAAGAGGTTCATAAATTTATGACCAACGTATTTTTGAAACCTGATTAACCAGTAAGATGAAGATAAAATTTTTTCATGTAACTGTGACTGTTCGAGAGTCCCCACTGTGACAAATTCACTGATGTACATTATTTCGTGGAGCTACCAGGGAATGCGTAGATGTCGAGTACCAGAAAATGCATTTAAAGTTGGGCTACGTCTCTCGCTCTTGCTTGGGACTGGAAACGCGCATCATCCGGAAATTAATGTCTTCCTCATCTGAAACACCGAGATAGGTAATACTTGAGCAGCTGTGTATTGCCCTTCCCAATTATTCAATTAAGCGCAGTGAAACTACAGTATAAATTTATGTGGTATGTTACGAGGTATGTAAAAATTAAATCCATTATGTTGTTCGGAAAACATTGCCATGTCGAACAGTCATTAACTCGCAAATTATTATGGAAATACGATCATTCTTTAATAATAAAGATTTTGCTTGCATTGTATTGCATACCACAGAACAATCGAAATTATGTTCTATCAAGAAGTCTAAACTCTTATACGTTTATAATACGGCACACTTCACGCTTTAACGTGAACTGCAATAAACAGCAATCGGTTTAGAGACAGCCTGCACGCAAGCGCCTGCAACGACGGGTGACTGTCGCTTCTGATTGCTGCTAATTCAGCGATGGCAAAAGTGTGTACTGCCTGGTGACTTTTGTCCCTTCGGCGCACGTTTGTCCGATGATTTACGTATTTCGCGGGCCGGGTGGCTGGCATGGCCAAAGCTTCTCTCTCCATTGTTGGTTGTGGACAGGAGGATTAATCTTTCACGATGCCACCCAATCGTGCAAACGAAACGTCAGAAGAGGAAACAGATGGTACGTCCGTGAGTGACTGCGAACGGTACAACAATTCTGTACTTATCAGTAGTTACCTTACGCTTCCCACTTATTGGAAGCAACAGCAAGAGCGCCCTGGCCACTTTTTGATTTGCAATAAGGTAGAGGGCCCTAATTTCGTCACCTTAGTAGGTTAGGACCTGTAGAAGCCCTGGGAGGTTACGGAAAAGACGAAAAATTGGTATATATATTCCGAAATTTATTCTCCACTCGTAGGAAACACACAATTTAATTGTTTCAGTGTGTTTCAAAAATGACCGGTATATTTGAAACGGCAATACAAACTAAACGAGCAGCGATAGAAATACACCGTTTGTTGCAATATGCTTGGGACAACAGTACATTTTCAGGCAGACAAACTTTCGAAATTACAGTAGTTGCAATTGTCAACAACAGATGGCGCTGCGGTCTGGGAAACTCTACAGTACGATATTTTCCACATATCCACCATGCGTAGCAATAATATGGCGTAGTCTCTGAATGAAATTACCCGAAACCTTTGACAACGTGTCTGGCGGAATGGCTTCACACGCAGATGAGGTGTACTGCTTCAGCTGTTCAATTGTTTCTGGATTCTGGCGGTACACCTGGTCTTTCAAGTGTCCCCACAGAAAGAAGTCACAGGGGCTCATGTCTGGCGAATAGGGAGGCCAATCCACGCCGCCTCCTGTATGTTTCGGATAGCCCAAAGCAATCACACGATCATCGAAATATTCATTCAGGAAATTAAAGACGTCGGCCGTGCGATGTGGCAGGGAACCATCTTGCATACACCACGAGGTGTTCGCAGTGTCGTCTAAGGCAGTTTGTACCGCCACAAACTCACGAAGAATGTCCAGATAGCGTGATGCAGTAATCGTTTCGGATTTGAAAAATGGGCCAATGATTCCTTTGGAAGAAATGGCGGCCCAGACCAGTACTTTTTGAGGATGCAGGGACGATGGGACTGCAACATGGGGCTTTTCGGTTCCCCATATGCGCCAGTTCTGTTTATTGACGAAGCCGTCCAGGTAAAAATAAGCTTCGTCAGTAAACCAAATGCTGCCCACATGCATATCGCCGTCATCAATCCTGTGCACTATATCGTTAGCGAATGTCTCTCGTGCAGCAATGGTAGCGGCGCTGAGGGGTTGCCGCGTTTGAATTTTGTATGGATAGAGGTGTAAACTTTGGCGCATGAGACAATACGTGGACGTCGGCGTCATTTGGACCGCAGCTGCAACACGGCGAACGGACACCCGAGGCCGCTGTTGGATCACCTGCTGCACTAGCTGCGCGATGCCCTCTGTGGTTGCCGTACGCGGTCGCCCTACTTTTCCAGCACGTTCATCCGTCACGTTCCCAGTCCGTTGAAATTTTTCAAACAGATCCTTTATTGTATCGCTTTTCGGTCCCTTGGTTACATTAAACCTCCGTTGAAAACTTCGTCTTGTTGCAACAACACTGTGTTCTAGGCGGTGGAATTCCAACACCAGAAAAATCCTCTGTTCTAAGGAATAAACCATGTTGTCCACAGCACACTTGCACGTTGTGAACAGCACACGCTTACAGCAGAAAGACGACGTACAGAATGGCGCACCCACAGACTGCGTTGTCTTCTATATCTTTCACATCACTTGCAGCGCCATCTGTTGTTGAAAATTGTAACTACTGTAATTTCGAAAGTTTGTCCGCCTGAAAATGTACTGTTGTCCCAAGCATATTTCTATCGCTGCTCGTTTAGTTTTTATTGCCGTTTCAAATATACCGGTCATTTTTGAAACACCCTGTAAAATATGCTAAAGCCAGTATTTATCATAAATGTTAGCCCAGCTAAAACAGAAATACAAAAATGTGTTTACAATTTCGTTCCCCGTAAAAATTCTCAAAAATAGAAGTAATTAAACATTTTTCCATTATAACATTGCCAAATACTTTCACTAACATAAATTACTTGAAGCCCATGAATGAACAATGTTTTCAAGCTATTTACTGCCTTCTAAACAAATGACGCATATGAATTTGATAGTGTGGGTGAATGAAGAGCATGTTTTGTGATAAAAAACCAAGCATTTTGTGCAACGAATCTATTTTTCCCCGCTTGCCTTTTCCAATAACAAAAAATAAAATTATCCGTATAGCAATTAAAATGAATTTTTAATAACAGTTCCAAGTTTCGTCCTCGAGACGAAAATAGGAACTGCAAGGGGGACTAAATTACCAACATCCGTGTGATTTATTACAATGGCCGCTAGAGCAACATACACCAAACCATTAAATAGCACACTGTAAATTAGACTGCTGCACTAACTCACCTGAGTGTAAAAATACAGTATTGCAGTGCCTGTGTTACTCCGATAAGAACAGGCATGGAGGCGACTACAGCCATTATGAAGTACGTTAAATGTTTTCGCAGTTGCGAATATGGACCAGAATCAGCTGTATAATGCAGTGACGACAATGAAAATTTGTGCCGTACCGGGACTCGAATGGACGCCTTACCATTTGGCTATTCGTACACGACTCGCGGCCGCAGTCCGACTTCCAACCTGAACTCATACACTCATTCTGTACATTTTCGTACAGGCGGGACACTTTACTTGAAAGTCGCTTGCCCGGTGTCAGCGGATAAATATGATATGGCAGTGCCAGTGTTATTCCGAATTACGACGAGGTGTTCCTTTGGACACGCATGCATGTCCGAAGGAACGTTGCATCGTAATTCAGGGTAACAAATATCGTATCGAATTGTACTGATCCACTTGGGTTGCTTTTTGCAATATAAAGAGAATTGCTGCTGGTACAATTGCAGCATCAACTTTCTTATTATTGGCCGCAAAATCGATTTCAGTGTCATTACCCGACCTCTCAGTTTGCACTTCGAACTTTGGAATCAGAGCGATATTCGGCGTCAGTTCAACTGATACTTCGTATAAGCCGTTATTCAAGCCTTTTAGATTCCTAATTTTGCCATACATGTACTACCTCATGAGATTTTTGGTTATTCATACAGACGCATTCAAAAGAAACTTAAAATATTTACTCGGTCGATAAAAGGCAGACAAAATCGGTTGTATATGGATAACACTCCCTTAACCATTGTACGGAAAGACTCCCATTAGTCTTCAATACCATTTTCAGTAGGCTTACCCAAATTTTCATGTCACAACTATTCTTTCTAGAACACTTCCTTTATTCGCTGAACGTCCTTCCCTTTCATTGTAATGGCTACCTTACCTGCGCATAATATAGCAATTATTTTGTCTCTGTGCTTTTTTAAAACTATGGCTATCAGTGTCCTTTGGATTGTGCAGTTACTCACTTCTTGATTTGATTCACATGGTCCTATGAAACACGAGAGAAATAATTATTGCAATAAAAAATGTCGCACCGATTTCCGGTACGGAAAATTTAACCACTCTATATTGCAATGTTTAGAACTAGATCTTCAGCCACTGTAGGAATTCATAAATTTATTTGTTTACCTACAAAAACGGCTTGAACAAACGTACAGCTGTATTTTCGCCAATTGGGGCAAGCATGCATGTGACATTCAAGTAAAATGCCTCCTTTGCAAAAACAGACATAATGTCTGATAGGATAGCCGCAATCACTGATTTTACAATGGTACTTATAATCCGTCTTGATTGCAAAATTGTGACGCACCATGTGAAAGTTGCTGGATTTCGAGGGATTACTCCTGTAACCGAAATATCAGATCTGAAGATAGTTCTAGATGAACCGAAACCGGTCCTATGAATAATCATTTTGCAATCAAGACGGATTATAAGTAACATTGTAAAATGCCTCCGCTGTACGAGAATATACATGATGAATGTAGGAGTGCAGACTGTAGAGACATCGTTGACGACATGTGGAAGTTTGGAACTCGCCGTCAGTCGTGCACGGATAGCCAAACGGTAAGGAGACCGCTCGCGATAAGCGGGAAATCCACGTTCGAATCCCGGTCCGGCACAAATTTTCATTGTCCTCATTACATTCTACAGCTGCTGGTTGTCTATGCGAATACATTTAATGAGTGTAAAAAGATGAATTCCCTCGTATACGGAAGCTAAACGTGCTGCACCAACAGACACACTCAAGAAAGCTATGGATTGAGGTCACGCATGCATGCACCGTTGAACACTGCTTACCAACAGTGGAAACTGAAAATTCCGAGGGGACGAAATTAGGAGCAGCGACGATAATTGGGCCTGTTACCTTACACATATGGCACAAGTAGCTCCAATCCGAAGTCGTTATTCCAATTTTACGATTTTTTCCTTGCTTTGCAAATGAAGAAACGGACAGTTTTAGTGTCTCCAGAAATGTTGATTACACGTGTCAGATGATGCATCACAGTTAGGGTGCACAGCGAGGCCAGTTTATGAATTATTAAAAGAAAATATCACTAGAGGTTCGTTACGGTCCAGGTTATATGGAAGCAAACTAGCCCATTTAAAAAAATAATATGAGTGCTCGTTGCTGGAAAGAGCTGCAGACGGCATATAGATTGACTTTCTAGTGTATCCTGTTTATAGTAAAATTTCTGTAATGATAGAGATTGTTATGAAACTGTAATATACTTTCTTTTTTATCTAGTATGGCTTGTCGTAGTCACTATATGGCAAACATTATATACGATGCCAAATAAATGAATAAATAGCGTATGCTGTTCAAATCGTGCCACGTTCGTCACGATGTTAAAGGACTTCGCGAAATTTGACTCCTTTGTAGGTATAAAAATAACTTTAAGTTGAAATTCCAGTATTAAGATATTGTTTTCATACTGAACAATACAAAAAGTTCCACTGAAGATAGTACAAGAAATCCTGGAACATGTTTGGGTAAGGAAAAACAAACAATATCTTGGATAAGGCAGAACAATCCTCCAGTTTTTCTCGACCAGCACGGAAAGAACGCCAACATTCAAAAATATGATTACTGTATACCGGTATTTTACTCTGAGGATGAATTAAAAATATTTTCAAGATAGAAAAATGAACGCTCATTCTTGCGAATGCTGTAATAAATCTCAATGTCACAGATGATGTATCAGTCAGAACAGTATACAGTTTAGTATTCACGGATACAAACATCTTCAGTTTGATATTTCGCTACATCGTGTGTTACTTACTGATGTTTTTCAGCATCGTTTGACATATCATTAGTTGGTTCTTCAGCACGATATTATACTGAAGAGCAAGTAGTGTTTACAGACGCCGCCACGACCACAATTTTCACCCATCGTTAAATTTGAGAAACATAAATTCGGGTCGAAAAAAAAAAACCTCTACTGTCTTGGTCGTAACTACACGACCACGACGTATGAGTGTATGGCAAGATATTATCCGATATCAGCCCTTATTTTATTGGTGGTACTTTCCAAATCGTCTGATTTCGAAATGACTGCTTTAATGTATTTATTGCTACAAGATAAATATAATCTGGTGCTGGTTGTGTGGAAGTCACTTCGTTTGACGTACATAAAAAAGCACGTATTCTAATAGCACACGTAAAGTATTTATTATGAAATAAGGGTGTTTTACGCGTATTATTTGACGATGTATCTCTGGATCTATGGCAAACGAATGCCAGATTGTAGTGATTTAGTAAGTAATAAATGCATTAATTCATTCACTTCAAATCATGGGCAGGGAAAACTAGTTCTGTTCAAAGACTTCTTGCCTAATAGCTGGCGTTGACATCAGTAGAGGTTTTTCTCTTTGGCAGTGTAACAATTGAAGCTTACTGACAAGTACAACGGCAACAACCTAATGTTAAAATAGATGCGCCACAAAGGATCCCTGACACGTCGAGGACGAAATTATGGTAACGAATATGAAAAGTCACAACAATTTTCTGTGAAAATAAAACCAAAGGTAACATCAAGAGTTCAATGGTAGATCCACTGTTAAGTGCAGAGAGCGGATAGGTGGAAAGAGTACATCGAAAGCCTCTATGAGGGTAAAGACTTGTCTGATGATAGATGATGAAACAGGAGTCGATATAAAGAGCTGGGGTTCGAGTATTAGAATCATTTTAAAAGAGCCCTGGAAGACTTAAGATCGAATAAGGCAGAAGAAGCAGATAACATTCCACCGCAATTTCCAAAATCATTGGGGGAAGGAACAACAAAACGATTATTTACGTTGGTGTGTAGAATGTATGAGTCAGGCGATAAACCGTCTGACTTTCGGGAAAACATTGCAAGAGCCAACAAATACGGGGATTATCGCACAATCGGCATAACAACTCATGCATCAACGTTGCTGACAAGAATAACATAGAGGAATGGAAAAGAAAACTGAGGATGTGTTAGATGATGATAAGTTTGGCTTTTAGAAAAGTTAAAGGCACAAGAGAGGCAATTCCGACGTTGCAGTTGATAGTAGAAGCAAAACTAAAGAAACATCAAGACCCGTTCGTAGCATTTGACGACCTAGAAAAAGCGTTCGACAATGTGAAACTGTGGAGGGTGTTCGAAATTCTGAGAAAAATAGGGGTAAGCTATCGGCTAATGTACAGTATGTATAAGAGCCAAGAGGGAACAATAGGGGTAGACCAGGAACGAAGTTCTCGGATTAAAAAGGGTGTAAGAAAGGGATGTAGTTTTGCCATTACTGTTCAACCTATACATCGAAAAAGAAATGACAGAAATAAAAGAAAGGCTCAAGAGTGTAATTAAAATTCAAGGAGAAACGACTTCAACGGTAAGATTAGCTGATGACATTATTATCCTCATTGAAAATGAAGAGGAACTACAGGATCTGCTGAATGGAACGAACAATCTCATGAGTACAAAATTGTTCAAATGGCTCTAAGCACTATGGGACTTAACATCTGAGGTCATCAGTCCCCTAGACTTAGAACTAATTATATCTAACTAACCTAAGGACATCACACACAACCATACCCGAGGCAGTTCCGGACTGAAGCGCTTAGAACCGCTCGGCCACTCATGGGTACAGAATAAAGATTGAGAATAAATCGAAGAGAGACGAAAGTAATGAAAAGTAACAGAAATGAGAACAGTGAGAAACTTAACATCAGAATTGGTGATCAAGAAGCAGAAGAAGATAAGGAATTCTGCTACCTAGGCAGCAAGATGACGAACGGAGCAACGGTGACATAAAAAGCGGATTAGCTCTGGCAAAAATGGTATTTCTGGCAAGAGAATTCTACTGATATCAAACGTAGGCCTTAATTTGGGGAAGAAATTTATGAATGTGCTGTTGGAGCACAGCATTGTATTGTAGTGACATATGGACTGTAGGAGAACCGAAACGAGCAGAATAGAGGCATTTGAGATGTAGTGCTACAGAAAAACGTTGAAAATTTGGTGGGCTGATAAGGTAAGGAATAAAGAGTTGTCTTCGGAATCGGCGAGGAAAGGAATATATGGAAAACACTGACAAGAAGAAGGATGATAGGGCATGTGTTAAGGCTTCAGTTAATAACTTCCATGGTACTATGGGTGAGCTGTAAGGGGTGAAAACTATAGAGGATGACAGAGATTGGAATACATCCAGCAAATAATTGAGGGCGAAGGTTGCAAGCGCGAATCTATACAAATGAAAACGTTGGCACAAGAGATGAATTCGTGGCGGGCTGCATTAAAACAGTCAAAGGACTGATACCATATACTAACCTACAAAAGTGGTTAAAAAATTATCACTTTTGTAGACTTTAAGAACGATTTAAACTCACTCCTAGTTAAACGAGTCTGTGGTTCAGTTAATGTTAGTGCACTGAATAACCATGTACATCAGTGTTACAGCTTCTACTAGACTAGAACGTTCTTTCTCGCCCATTGTCTCGGAGCTTCCGTAGCCTTGTGCCAATTTCCACTGGCAGCCGTGGCCACAGTCCATGCAGAAGGAAGAGGAGGAGATCAGTGTTTAACGTCCCGTCGACAACGAGGTCATTAGAGACGGAACACAAGCTCGGATTAGGGAAGAATGGGGAAGGAAAGCGGCCGCACCCTATCGAAGGAACCATCCCCGCATTTTCCTCAAGCGATTTAAGGAAATTACAGAAAACCTATAGAAGGCTGGCCGGATGCGGATTTGAAACGTCGTCCTCCCGAATGCGAGTCCCGTGTGCTAACCACAGTGCAACACCCATCAGTCATAGTCCATGCGCTCTTAGCGCTGTCTGGTGCGTGAGCGAAATCACACGACGGATTGCTCCGAAGACTTCCCGAGGAACGTTTGTTAGCTTTCCCAGATTGTTTCTATGCACTACGTCACATACACAGTAATGCTAAAAAAGGGATGCCAGCGTATCTTTGACCACCGACACATGATTAAAACAGTAACTTCTTCTATGACACTAATCACTGATCTGTAGTAATCCAACTGATTTCAAAACACAACCGCTGGTGCACCGTCTCCACCTGTCTGCAACTATATCTAGATGATTACTCTGCAGTTCACAATTAAGTCTCCGGCACAGTGTTCATCGAGCCACTTCCAAGCCACTTCTCTACCGCTCCACTCTAGAACATCGCGCACGAAAAACGAAGAATTTTCCGTGCAAGCTCTGATTTCTCCAATTTTGTTGTGATGATCATGTCTCCCTATGTAGATGGATGCCAACAATATTTTTTTTAGATTCTGAGGAGAAAGTGGGTGATATAAATTTCATAAGGAGGTCCTGACGCAGAGAAAAACATCTTTGTTTTAATAACAGCCACCCCAATTCGTGTATCATATCCGTGGCAATCTCTCCCCCATTGCGCGATAATACAATAGGAGCTCCCCTTCTTTGAACTTTTTCGACGTCCTCCGTCACTCCTATCTGATGAGGATGCCACTCCAGAAGAGAACGGACAAGCAGTGTATGTAGTCTCTTTAGTAGACCTATTGCATCTTCTAAGTGTTCTGTCAATAAAATGCAGTCTTTCTTTTGCCTTCTCCGCTATGTTATCTATTTGTTCGCTTCAATTTAACTTACTGGTAATTATAATCCTGAAGTACTTAGTTGAATTGACGCTCTTTAGATTTAGGTGAATAACTGCGTAACTGAAATCTGTCGAATTCCTTTTAGTACTCATGTGGATGACTTCACACACTTTTCATTATCTAAAGTCAATTGCCATTTTTCGCACCATACAGATGTTTTGACTAAATCATGTTGCAATTGGTTTTGATAATCTGATAACTGTACAAGGCGGTGAACGCAGCAAACAATCTAACAGAACTGCCCAGATTGTCTACCAAATCGTTTATGAATATTAGGAATAGTAGAAGAACAATAACGCTACCTTGAGGAACGTGAGATATCACTTGTGTCTGACTCGATGACTACCCGTTAGTTAATACGAACTGTGACATTTATGACAGGATATCAGAAGCCAGTCACACAACACATAGAATACTCCATAGGCACGCAAATTGAATAAGAAGTCTCTTGTGAGGAACGGTGTCAAACGTCTTCGGCCGCGGTGGTCTCGCGGTTCTAGGCGCGCAGTCCGGAATCGTGCGACTGCTACGGTCGCAGGTTCGAATCCTGCCTCGGGCATGGATGTGTGTGATGTCCTTAGGTTAGTTAGGTTTAAGTAGTTCTAAGTTCTAGGGGACTAATGAACACAGCAGTTGAGTCCCATAGTGCTCAGAGCCATTTGAACCAAACGTCTTCGGGAAATCTAAAAATATGAAACGAATCTGACATCCTTTATCTATAGCAGTCATTACTTCTTAGAATAAACAGCTACTTTTGTTTCGCAAGAATAATATTTTCTGACTTCCATACTGGCTATTTGTAAATAAATAGTTTTACTCGGGTCAAGTCGTAATGTTCGAACACAGTATATGTTCCAAAATCCTACAGCAAATCGACGTAAGTGATACGGGTCTGTAATGAAGCGGATTAGTGCTATTTCCTTTCTTGGGTAGGTGTGACTTGTGTAACTTTACAATTTTTAGCTACGGATCTCTCGACAAGTGTGTAGTTGTACACACATCAAAAAAAGTTTTGCATCGCCCCGGTTCCGAGAGTTACCGAACATGTACAGAAATTAATTAGAGATCAACATAAACATCATTTCCGCCCTTTTTTATTGCTCATGAAAACCACACATCGCATGTTGTACCGCCATACATTGAGACCTTCAGAGGTGGTGTCCTGATTGCTATACACCCCAGTACCTCTAACAGCCAGCAGCAACTCCTATTACATTGATGCATGCCTGTATTCGTCGTGACATTCTATACACAAGTTCATCAAGGCACTGTTGGTCCAGATTGTCCCACTCCTCAATGGCGATTCGGCGTAGATCCCTCAGAGTGGTTGGTGGGTCACGTCGTCCATAAACAGACCTTTTCAATCTATCCCAGGCTTGTTCGATATGGTTCATCTTTGGACAACATGCTGGCCACTCTAGTCGAGCTATGTAGCTATCCTGAAGGATGTAATTCACAAATTGTGCATGATGGGGGCGCGAATTGTCGTCCATGAAGACGAATGTCTCGCCAATATGCTGCCAATATGATTGCACTATCAATCGGAGAATGGCATTCGTGTATCGTATAGCCGTTACGGCGCCATCCATGACCACCAGCGGCTTACGTCGGCCCCACATAATGCCACCCCAAAACAGCAGGAAACCTCCACCTTGTGCCTAAGGCGTTCATCCTCACCGGGTTGCCTCCAAACACGTCTGGTTGAAAGCAGCGCGTCACTCATCGGTGAAGAGAACGTGTCGCCAATCCTGAGCAGTCCATTTGGCATGTTGTTGGGCCCATCTGTACCGCGCTGCATGGTGTCATGGTTGCAAAGATGGACCTCGCCATAGACGTCGGAAGTGAAGTTGCGCATCATGCAGCCTATTGCGCACAGTTTTAAACCTAACACGACGTCCTGTGGCTGCACGAAAAACGTTATTCAACATGGTGGCGTTGCTGTCAGAGTTCCTCCGAGCCATAATCCGTAGGTAGCGTTCATCCACTACAGTAGTAGCGCTTGGGCGGCTTCAGCGAGGTATGTCAGTATGACAGTTTTTGTTTCTCTGTATCTCCTCCATGTCCGAACAACATCAGTTTGGTTCATTCCTAGACGCCTGGATACTTCCCTGGTTGAGAACCGTTTCTGGCACAAAGGTACAAATTGCGGACGCAGTCGAACCGTCTAGACATGGTTGAACTACAGACAACACGAGCCGTGTACCTCCTTCCTGGTGGAATGACTAGAACTGATCGGATGTCGGATCCCCTCCGTCTAATAAGCGCTGCTCATGCATCTACACGTACATCTATATCTACTTGGTTACTTTGCCATTCCACTCTCGAATGGCGGGTGGGAGAAAGGAACACCTAAATCTTTCCGTTCGAGCCCTGATTTCTCTTATTTTATTGTGATGATCATCCGTACGTAGGTGGGTGTCAACAAAATATTTTCGCATTCGGAAGCCGGCCGCAGTGGCCGAGCGTTTCTAGGCGCTTCGGTCTGGTACCGCGCGACCGCTACGGTCGCAGGTTCAAATCCTGCCTCGGACATGGATGTGTGTGATGTCCGTAGGTTAGTTAGGTGCAAGTAGTTTTAAATTCTAGGGTACAGATGACCTCAGATGTTACGTCCCATAGGGCTCAGAGCCATTTGAACCATTTTGAGCAATCTGAAGAGAAAGTTGAAGACTGAAATTATGTGAATAGATCTCGACGCAAAGAAAACCGCCTTTGTTTCAGTGACTGCCACCCCAACTCGCGTATCATAGCAGTGACACTCTCACCCCTATTGAGCGATAACACGAAATGAGCTGCCCTTCTTTACATTTTTTCGATGTCCTCCGTCATCCTACCAGGTAAGGATGCCACACCGTGCAGCAATAGTCCAGCAGAGGACGGACAAGTGTAATGTAGGCTGTCTCTTCAGTGAGTTTGTCGCTTCTACTAAGTGTTCTGTCAACAGAGCGCAGTCTTTGTTTCCCTTCCCAACAATATTATCTGTGTGGTCTTTACAATTTAAGTTGCTCGTAATTGTAATTCCTAGCTATTTAGTCGAATTGACAGCCCTTAAATTCGTGCGATTTATCGTATGCCCAAAATTTATCGGATTTCTTTTAGTACCCATGTGGATGACTTCGCACTTTTCTTTGTTTAGTGCCAATTGCCACTTTTCGCATTATACAGAAATTCCCTCTAGGTCGTTTTGTAATTGGAATTGATAGTCTCATGATATTACTAGGCGGTAAATTACAGCGTCATCTGCATACAATCTAAGGAGGTTGCTCAGATTATCACCTAGGTCATTTATGTAAATCAGCAACAGCAGAGGGCCTATGACACTACCTTGTGGAATGCCACATATCACTTCTGTTCTACTCGATGATTTACCGTCTATCACTGCGAACTGTGACCTCTCTGAAAAGAAATCACGAATCCAGTCACATAACTTAGACGATACTCCGTATGCACGCAATTTGATTAACAATCGCTTGTGAGGAACGGTATCAAAAGCCTTCTGGAAATCTAGAAATATGGAATAGATCTGAGATCCCTTGCCGACAACACTCATTACTTCATGGTAATAAAGAGCTAGCTGTATTGCACAAGATCGATATTTTCTGAATCCGTGTTGGTTATGCATCAACAAATTATATTCTTCAAGGTGATTCATAATGTTCAAGCACAGTATATGCTCCAAAATCCCACTGCAAATTGAAGTCAGTGATATGGGTCTGTAATTCAATGGATTATTCCTATTTCCTTTCTTGAATATTGGTGTGACCTGTGCTACTTTCCAGTCTTTAGGAACAGATCTTTCGTCAAGTGAGCGGTTGTATATGGTTGCTAAGAAAGGCGCAATTGTGTCTGCATACTCTAAAAGGAACCTGATTGGTATACCATCTGGACCGGAAGACTTGCCTTTCTTAAGTGATTTGAGTTGTTTCGCAGCACCTTAGATATCTACTTTTATGTCACTCATACTAACAGCTCTTCTGGTTTAGAATTCTGTAATAACGGATGATAAAAAAGGCAGTATAAATTTGAAAACTTAATAAACCACGGAATAATGCAGATAGAGAGGTAAAAATTAACACACATGCATGGAATGACATGGGATTTTATTAGAACAAAAAAAGAAAAAGATATTGCTAGACGCGTGAAAGATTTCTTGCGTGCGTCGTTTGGTGATTATCGTGTGCTCAGCAGCCACTTTCGTCATGCTTGGCCTCCCAGTTCCCCAGACCTCAGTCTGTGCGATTATTGGCTTTGGGGTTACCTGAAGTCGCAAGTGTATGGCAAGTGTATCGTGATCGACCGACATCTCTAGGGATGCTGAAAGACAACATCCGAAGCCAATGCCTCACCATAACTCCGGACATGCTTTACAGTCCTGTTCACAACATTATTCCTCGACTACTACAGCTATTGCTGACGAATGATGGTGGACATATTGAGCATTTCCTTTAAAGAACATCATCTTTGCTTTGTCTTACTCTGTTATGCTAATTATTGCTATTCTAATCAGATGAAGCGCCAGCTGTCGGAATGATCTTTTATGTTTTTTTGGTTCTAGTAACACTCCATGTCATTCCAAACATGTGTGTAAAATTTGTACCTCTCTATCTACATTATTGCGTGATTTATTGAGTTTTCAAATTTATACTGACTTTTTGATCACCCGGTATTTACTTTGTCTTCTTTCGTGAAGGAATTACGGAAAACAGTATTTTGTAACACCGCTTTAGTGGCACCATCGCTATCGCAAAGTGACGGTATTGACTGTTTTTTTGCCACTGGTATACTTTACATACGACCAGAATCTCTTTGGGTTTTGTACCATATTTTGAGTCAACGTTTCATTGTGGAAACTATTAAAAGCATCTCGCATAGACGTCCGCCCTAAATTTCGATGTTCCGTGAAACTTAGCCAGTCTTGGGGATTTTGCGTTCTTTTGAATTTGGCATGCTTTTTTCGTTGCTTCCGCAATAATGTTCTGATGTGTTTTGTGTATCATGGTGGATCAGTCCCGTCTCTTATTAATTTATGCGGTATGAAATTATCTATTGCTGTCGATACTGTATTTTTGAGTTTGAGCCATATCTGGTCTACACCTACATAATTACCTTGGAAGGAATGGAAACTCTCTCTTAGGAAGGCATCAAGCGAATTGTTATCTGATTTTTTTAAATATACATATATTGCGTTTATTTTTGGGCTTTTTGGTTGATATGGTTTAGGAACCTCACTACAATGACCGTGTGCTCACTAATCCCTGTATCCGTCATGACGCTCTCTATGAGTTCAGGATTATTTGTTGCTAAGAGGTCAAGTGTGTTTTCGCAACCATTTACAATTCGTGTGGGCTCATGAACTAACTGTTCAAAGTAATTTTCAGAGAAAGCATTTAGTACAATTTCGGAAGATATTTTCTGTCTACCACCGGCTTTGAACATGTATTTCCGCCAACAAATCGAAGGTAGATTGAAATCTCCACCAATTATAACTGTATGAGTGCGGTACTTATTTGTAATGAGATTCAAGTTTTCTTTGAACCGTTCAGCTATTGTATCGTGTGAGTCGGTGGGTCGGCAGAAGGATACAATTATTGTTTTTGTACGGCTGTTGACTATAACCTCTACCCATAGTTTTTCGCAGGACTATCTGTTTCAACTTCAGTACAAGATAAACTTCTACCAACAGACACAAACACACTACCACCTACTTTATTTAATCTATTCTGTCAGAACACGGTTTGCGCCTCTGTAAAAATTTCGGCAGAATTTATCTCCGGCTTTAGCCAGCTTTCTGTTCCTATAACGATTTCAGCTTCAGTGCATGGTTGTTTACGTCTTTGGGCGGGTTTAGTGACATTTCTGAACAGTCGAAGGGACTTTGTCTGTAATACAATATCCACAGTCAACGTCTATCTTCAGGAGTTCTGGAAACCGGGGTGATAAATGTGCGTATATGATTGCTAAGTACGGGGCTATTGTATCAGCATACTCTGAAAGGAACCTGACATAAAATCTGGACCGGAGGCCTTACCCTTATTAACTGCTTTAAGCTACTTAGCTACCCCGAGGATTTCTATCTCCAAGTTACTCACTCTGGCAATTCTTCGTGATTCAAATTCTGGAATATTTACTTCGTCTTCTTTTGTGAAAGAACTTCTGAAAACCGAATTTAGTAACTCTGCTTTAGTTGTACTGTCATCAGTAACATTACCGTTGTTATCGCGCAGTGAAGGTACTGACTGCGTCTTGCCGCTGGTGTACTTTTCATACGGCCAGAATCCCTTTGGTTTTTCTGTCAGATTTCGAGAGAAAGGATGCCACATTTAAAAGAACGCAAAGTCCTCAAGACTGGCAAAGTTTTACACAAGCTCTAAATATAGAGCTATCTTGAATGCGAGGTGTTTTTAATAGCTTCGTTGTAGAAACTATTAAAGAAACCTCGCACTGAAGGTAGCTCTGGACATCGACCTTTCGTAAAACTTTGCCAAACTTGGGGATTTTGCGTTCTTTTAAATTTGGCGTCCTTTTTTTCCTTGCTTCTGTAACAGTTTTCTGATCGTTTTATATATCATGGAAGATCAATACCATCTCTTACTTATTTATTTGGTTTATATATCTCAATTTCCGTCGATAGTATTCCTTTGAATTTAAACCACATCTGATCTACGATTATATAGTCGGTTTTGAAGCGATGGACACTCTCTCTTAGGATGGTGTCAAGCGAATATTATCTGCTTTTTTAAATTTTGTCCATAGACAGAACGGGATCTCCATCGTAATTTAAACGGGAGGACACACACAAATACACAACTTGTTTCCAAAGGAACAAATGAAATTTACGGGTATTGTTTTCTGTAAGACCTCTCCAAGCCCTCCTCGGTTTTATGAAAACCTACAGTTAGCTGATGCCTCCGCGTTCTACTGTAAGACCTCTGTACACCTAACATTCTCAACTTAAGTTGCACCCTTTCTCACAAAAACCGGAAAACAACTTTATTGCTGACTGAGAATCATTCATTCCCGACTGCATACACGCAACACTTTTAAAACCTTAGCTCCGCCACATAGTGCCCACGAATTCTGTCCCACTCTTTTCCACGGCCGCTGGCTGACTCCGTTTACGCAAACTACCAAAAACAGTTCCACGAAATAATCTTATCACGGATACCTTTCAGCCAAACAGACTTGAGTGCGGACTATAGTTACATAAATTGCAGATGAGTACAAAAAACTAATCAGTAATGTTCTCCTACAGCGTTAGCAGTGTCCTGCTTGACACAGTCACGTCGTTTAAATATCTGGGCGTAACACTAAAGCGAAATAAAATGGAACAAGCATGTGAAGACTATTGTACAGAAGGCATAGGTTTTTGGGAGAATTTTAGGAAAATGTGTTTCACCTGTAAAGGAGATCACATGTAGGACGCTATTGTGACCTGTTCTTGATTACTGCTCGAGTGTTTGGGATCCGTACCAGATCGGATTAAAGGAAGACATCGAAGCAGTTCAGAGGGGTAATTCAGAGGCGGGCTGATTGGAACAACACGCAAGTGTTACGGAGGTGCTTCCAGAAATCAAATGGGAATGCCTGGAACATTATTGAGAATATTTAGAGAACCAGGTAAGATAAGAGGAATTAGGGCTCATACGAAGTCATGTAGACGAGGTTTTCCCTCACTCTGTTTGCGAGTGGAACGGGAAAGGTACAGGGTGCCGTCCGCCACGCACTTTGCGATAGCTTGCGGGGTATGTATGTAGATGTAGAAGGTAATAGCAAATGTTGAAAGAAGTGTAGAATTTGGTCATTTCCTCCGAATACTTTATTTTCTGTAAGGCGCTGCCTCCTTTCAACCCCTTCAGAATTTTCGTTCCCAAATTATGTCAGACAATACCGACTATCCCGAAAAATCCCTCGCTTCTTAAAGCAACTTGGTACATCCACACAACCACACATTTAGTCGCATTAAGGAGAGACCAACCTACTGTCTCCAGACTGGAGAACAGTCCCTGTTCCCGGAAACTGGAAAGTCGGCGCTGGGTTCACAATAGCGACCAGCAATAGTTATTCAACAACATCCAAAACAAATTAAATGACTTCATTTCGTATTGCTGTACAGATGAAATTGCGATTGCAACAAGCAGAAGAACAGCTATCAAACCAGAACAAGAATAAATATGGAGCAGCGCTCAGGAAATTTGCCAATGCTGCCTTGAAAATAATAAAGCGAAATGCGAATGGTACGAAAATTCGTCTCATTCAGTCGTAAATTAGAGGAACCCAACGTGATAATTACTACCATAATATTAGAATTCATGTAACTGAGGATGCCAGGAGAACAAAAGTTAGAACTGTATGGTGGGAATTACTAGCAGAAACAAAAAACGAATATGGGAACAGACTAGAGTGATAGATATAATTGCAATCGCAATGAAAACGAAGTAGAGGTACGCAGAAGATGTAACGAAGCACTGTGACCGAGCGATTTTAGGACCTTCAGTCCGGAGCCGCGCTGCTGCTACGGTCGCAGCTTCGAATCATGCCTCAGGCATGGATGTGTGTGATGTCCTTAGGTCAAATAGGTTTAAGTAGTTCTAAGTCTAGGTGACTGATGACCTCAGATGTTAAGTCCCATAGTGCCGAGAGCCATTTGAACCATTTGTAACGAAGCAGATAGATGCTCTAGCTGCACCAACTAAGAGGTTGGCTTGATTCTAAAAGATAATTTAAAAAAATTCGGATAAGTGCGAGTAGGACTCGCGCACCGAGGATTTCATGCAAACTTAATTACGTGTACGTGTAGAGACTTCATCCATCCCGGGAATAGAAAATTTCGACGATTTTTGCCTGTAATCGATATCGATTTTGACAAGATATCAAAATATGTTACACAAAGGGCCGTATCTTTTGATTCCTTTGACTTACAAGCTTAAATTTTTTACACCGACTAGGCACTGTGGGACTTTATTGTGCGTCATAAATTTCAGTTTGAAACGTGTACCCTTTCCTGAGAAAACCCGGTCTTAACAGACGGGCGGATAGACAGTCGGATAACAGACGGCAAAAAATTTTTTTCGTGTGATATAATTACAAATTATCTATTTTCTGATGTTTTCCTTTACTTGTACTGCAAAATTTCATGATTCCTGGTAAACGGGAAGTGCCTTATAGACCATACTATATTCATACGTCTACCCGTTGCTGAGAAAAAAAAAGTGTTCTTAACAATTAGACGGACGGATAGACAGACCGACAGACAGAAGGTCGGACAATAAACTGATCCGATAAGGGTCTTTGAACGATTGAGGTATGCAACACAAAAATGTTAGAAGACCACCTAATGGATGCTGGGGTGACATTAAAAAGTATCCAGCAGCAACGTGAATGTAAACAGCTGAAGAGTTGAACTGGAAGTATCTGCAGGAGGCTTTCTCCAGCAATGTATGTCAAATGTCTGTAATGACGAAGACAACGACGACGATGTTTATGATGACTGTTTTTCGGTCAAAAGCGATTCCTCTAGATACAGTGACAGCTCTGACTCACAAACCAAACGTTCCAGCAATATGTACTGTGATACATCTTCAAAAACTAAAAGCTGTATCTCATCAACAAATATGAGTACTATATTACCAGCGTCACATGCTTTAGGGGACAACGGAGACTAAATTAGCTCATTCTTTTTACACAATGAAAAGCGGTTCTGAAAGATACATTTTGTGTAGTCACGATATTGAACAAAAATACGTTTTTTAAAATTTTGTATAATAATGTAACACTCCTACATGTCTTCCCATCTACTTAGGCAACATATATTTTCGGTGAGCGCGGTATAAATACGAGGTACTTTATCATTCTATTCGTAGTGAGATCAACAGATAAACTGTCCGTTTAATAATTGTCAAACCGATGGAAAAGTTGTGTCATGAGTAAGTTTCATACAGAAGTACTATTATCCACTCACATTCGGGAGTACGACGGTTCAATGCCGCGTCCGGCCATCCTGATTTAGGTTTTCAGTGATTTTCCTAAATCGCTCCACGCAAATGCCGGGATGGTTCCTTTGAAAGGGCACGACCGACTTCCTTCCCCGTCCTTCCCTAATCCGATGAGACCGATGACTTCGCTGTCTGGTCTTCTTCCCCAAAGAACCCAACTGTTATCCACTCAGAAATAGGTCTACTACAAAATACAAAACTGACGTCTGATTCTTGGTGGTTAATATGCATACGAAAAACTTTAGGTCATCATTTCGTAGATCGCTTCTGATCTTTCGTTTTAATGTAAAAATAGTCTTAGAAAGAAAATGGCACTCACATCAAAACATATCACTAACGTTTCCGCAAAATTCGAAAGGCAAATAGTAAGTACTATCAGTCAAGTCATTCATTATATTAAAGTTTAAGAATACAAAGAACATAAGTGATCTAGAACATACATTTACATACTTACATTGCTAGTTTGATACTGGCGGGACAAGTATTCGGCCATGGCATTATAATAAAAACCATCCCGGCATTGCCTACAGTAATTTAAGGAAATCATTGGAAACCTAAGTAATTATATCCGGATACAGATAGGAATCTCCATCCTTCTGAATACAATCCCAGTATGCATACACCAGCGCAATCTCATTTTTTTATCCCTACTGTACAATACTGTTATGTAAACAAGCTATTTAATCATGTAAAAGACTGTTACTACACCGTTCATTCATTTCTCAGTGCCGATCACTGCACACATTATACACTTACACTACACAAACTATCAGCGGACATCAGGGCCACGGCGACGACATTTGGTTTCCATTTTGTGTATCACAACTTGCAATCGGCTTGCCTGAAAAATTTTTAGCCTTCCTTCGTAATGAGTGAGGTGCTAAGCTCAGAAAGGGGAAAAGTTTCATAGAGAAGTACTATTATCCAGTTATGAACAGAATAGGTCTACAACAAAATACGAAACTGATGTCTGGTTCTTGGTGGTTAATTTGCATACGAAAAACTGTACGTCATCATTTCGTAGGTCGCTTCCGATCATTCGTTTTAATGTAACAATAGTCTTCGAAAGAAAATGGCAGTCACATTAAAACAAATCACTAACGTTTCCGCAAAAGTATTATGTATTGCACAGCTTTGCGAGTACGGTTTTCTAGAAGAGAAAAGAAAAGAAAAGTAAATACACATTGTAGCGCGAAACTGTTGTGTGAAATGCCAACACATTTACTATTATTCTTATTACTATACTTCATTGTTATCAACCCCGTTCTTAGAGTAAACTAAGTAACCATCCTCTGTATACGATGTGTTGCTTGAGAGAGGTACTTTTTAACTGTCCTATTAAGTAAGTTCGTATCTGTAACCTTTTTAATCTGGTTGAACAGTGTATTGTACAGTCTTATTCCTTCGAAGCATATGATGTATTGTGCTTTATGTTATTCTATCTTGATACGGGTAAGATCACTCTGTTCGATGTTCCAGGCTCATGGACAGAACTGTTTGTGCAATAATTATCTAACTTATTGTTGATTTGCGTAACTGATTAGTAATGTACTCGTATGGTGTAGTTAAAGTCACCAATGTTTTGAACAGACTTTTACAATGACCCCATATGTGGAAGAGATAGCGATCGAGAAAGGAAAACAAAAACGAAGGCTCGCTTATCTTCCTCACGTCGGCCAAGTCTCAGAACGCTCAGATGGTAAGCAAGCACTAAGCAAAGAACAAAAAACTAAGATACGGAAGGGTATATAGAAGGTATGAAAGAGAGAGATGGATTTTAAGACAGTAATATAAAATTGGGAAGAGAAAATAGATGAAGATGGGATGGGACATACAACATTGCAAGAATAGTTGACAGACAACTAAAAGACTTTTAAGTCGAAACAAGGGACCAACAGTAGGCGACATACCACCTTCAGTATTGTTGAGATCTTTGGGAGAGGCAGCCCATGGTTAAACCATTCCACATTGTGTGCAAGGTATGTGAGACAGGCTGAAACCAAACAAATGATATTATTGGCAAATACACAGACCAGGCATGCTGTCTAAGGCAAACATAATGATCGTTTTGTAAACCAAATTATTTTATCCTATCTCCCCATCCTCGGGTCACATAAATGGGTCACATAACTTTGCCGATTTCGAGCACTTTGGAAGTTTTCACAAGAAGATTTCAATAGAGTACTCTGTAACTCGTCAAAATGATGAAGTACGTCTACCGAAAGGCTGCGCGCTTTCTTATGACGAGTTACAATGTATCACATTCAGTTCATCTGTGTATGACATTCTAACAATGCCGTGTGTGTGACGTGAAGTTGGAAAAGTAATGAAAGAATTTCCACGATTGATAATTACATAAATATATCGCTGCTAAGAAAAGAAAATAAGCAAACCTATAAAAATCACAGATACTTTATAAGTTGCATATAACTCGCATCGTATAAACAGTGGATGAAGCAGTCGCACTGACAAGGGGACCGCGCCTATTCGTCATCGCCGATGTCGTCTAAATTTGCGGCATATGCAGGATTTGGCCAGAAATGAGAGTGACAGAAGTGTGAGATCTAGATGGCCTCGTGTTTTATGTCAAATAGCAGCTTTCGCGGACTAGGTGAGGCATAAGCCATTTATGTTAGCGTAAGGGATGTATGTTGGAATGTATTTTGATGTAGTCTTCTTAGGATATAATCTCTTACTCTGGAGTACCAGAGATGTTTCGCCTAATCAGTAGTTATTATTTTTGTGTGCCGTTCGCGCACCCATTTATTGTTCTATATGTGCTAAATGCACATGGTATAGGTTTCTTCCAGTAACTATTTCTTTGCGTATAACCTATACTGTGGAAAACTTCACATGCTTGCACCGCTCTTGGTCCCATGTTTAAGAGCTAGCAGTGCCACTGAGGGCGAAACATGTCTGGTACTTGACAATAAATTTCAGTTGCAAAAGACAGAAGTTTTCTTATCTTTATGATAAAACACAGTGAAGTTATTATTAGCAACTGAGAAAAATGGCTGCAAAGACGAACAATTTTATTTTATCTTAGTGGTTGGCGCAGCGGGAAGAGTACAGAACGGTAAAGTGAAAATCGTGGGATCGAGACCTCTAAGGAAAGCAATATTTTTATTTTTCAGTTTTTATGTTACTTAGGCTGCAATAAACCGAAATAATTCTCAATATATTGTATTTATTAATATTTTCATTACGAGAGGCATAGGAAAATTTGGGATTGTGTAGAAATTTCCAGGAAGGGATTGTAAGACGTAGACGTGAACTTTGTATACAAAATTAGATAATTTTATTATTTTACAGTTGATTTACACATGCTGGGGTAATATTCATCGTAAAAACCGGCGAAACAAATTGTCTTGGCATCTTCCACACGTTAAAACGTCGCATTTTTATTACTACATGGTTGTTTTAAAGTTGTACAGATAAAAAGGTCTCTCTCATCGCACAGTTTGGCGACAAACTACGCGTTGCGCATCCTTTCTCCAAATATTGACGAGGGTACCTCGCGATGTACAGTGGAATGTATTTCGATGCAGCCTTCTCGAGACGTAATACCTTTTTCTCTCTTGACTGGCTGTTTTACCTGGCCGAGAACCTGTCGTTCGCCTGCAGGCGCAGGAGGGCTGCTCGACGATCTAAATGCAACTAACGCTTTAATTACTGTTCCGTGTTGGAAAGTTATTTACATAGTCCTCGTGAACGTCGTAAGTACAATTCTTTCTTGGAAATTTATTTGCAATTCCAATATTGCCTTTGGCTTTCCTTTTCATGGCTTTTATACAAGTATTAATAAATGTTATGTGTTCATCATTATTTCAGTTTATTTACAGTGCAAGTAACGTAAAAACTGAAAACAAAATAAACGGTTTACTCAGAGCCTTTCGACCCCATCAACTTCGGGTTACCGTTCTGTACTGTGGTCTTTCCGCTGTGCGAATCTCTGTTTGGCAACTAACCTAACATAAATCGCTCATGTCAGGCCCGACCAACAGCAAAACGCTATTTTTTCCTAAACACTTAACTAGCTGAAGCTCCCATTTCTGTCGCTTTGATTTGTGACCAAGCTCTGCATACAGCACAAATTTGGACGACATCGGTGATGGCGAGTAGGAGCGGCACTTAGTGCAATCTTTCGCTGTCTAGTTTTGAATAGTGAAATACAAATTAGCTAATGGAATTTTAGAGATTTGGATTTTGAACCTTATGTGACAGTTCTGAGATTGAGTGAGAAACCGAAAGAAATAATACGATATTGCAGTGCGTATGTTGTTCAGAATTATGATGCAGTGTTGCTTCGAACGTTTGTGCATACATTTCTGAAGAACACAAGCACTGATGTATCGTATTTATTCGCCGACAGCGGGCAAGCGACTTTCCATTACAAGTCTCCCCTCTTTGGCAATATACATAATGAATATAAGAATGCAGGTTGCAGACTCATGGTTGATGACATGTTTGGGTCTGGCCTTGTAGCGTGATGGTGAGGCGACCGCTCGCGATAAGCGGCAAATCCAGGTTCGAGTCCCGGTCCGACAACAATTTTCATTGTCTGCATTCCATTATACAGATAATGGCCTTCCTTTTCCGCAACTGCATATACATTTCATGTGTATGACAGAACTAAAATTATTTGTTACGTATTTATACGGAAACCACAAGTGTGTTTTTCAATTCTGTACAAACGACCGGACTTCTAAACATAATCAAGAGTCTGGTGGAGGAGATAGTCTATATAAATTACATTATTAATTATGTCTCTGCTGAACTGATCTTTTTTCAGTGTCTTCACACCCCGTGTGTGAAATTACAACCGCAAACTGTAGGAGGGTAATATTACCAGAATGTGTGTTTGTAATTGGTCTGTGATTGTTTAATAACATTATCTTTGCCTTCCTTGTTTTCAGGAGGCTCAAATTAATTTACATGCTTTGATAAACGTGGTACTAGCTGGATATAAATCAATAACTCAGTAGAATTAATGTTACCATGTTGATTTCTGTTATAAATTTTTACGAAAGTACAGATTTAACTTCGATACATCTCAGTGTCTGTTGGAATTCTGGCATACTGGACTTGTAGTCTGACAATAATCTAATGAGGCAATGCGGTTCTAAGGCACTGAAGTATATTCGAGAGACTGGAGTTCTGTCCGACCATCCTGATTTAGAATTTTACTGGTTTTCTGAATTTCAGGCAAATGCCAAGATGGTTCATTCAACTAACATTATTGGCCATCTGTCCTGTCCCCACAAAAACTTCCTAATTTTTCCGTGTTTGAGATATTAATTTTTATTGTTTTATGATGACATATCCTGTATCATTATCAGATGATCTCTGGATGAATAAATAAATAAATAAATCTATCTGGCTCACTGTTTTTTGTTGAGCACAGACTATTACATGCTATATAGCAATAGTGTTTAATGCCTAGAAACAGAAAATGGTACTCCACAAATTTTTTAAAAAACCAAAAATTTCAATTTCCAGAAATGCCGCCTGTAGCATTTTATAAGAAAATTGTTAACTCTTTAATATTTTCCGTATAAGATATAAGGAGATACATATAGGGTACTATTGTACAAACATCCTTCATTTCCACTCGGTAGGAAATCCGCACAGCCTACGCCGCACTAAAGAGTGAATAACACAACAGTTCCCTAGACGGATAAAATACACCTGTTGGTGTTGTGGTCTTCAGTCCTGAGACTGGTTTGATGCAGCTCTCCATGCTATTCTACCCTGTGCAAGCTACTTCATCCCCCAGTACCTACTGCAACCTACATCCTTCTGAATCTGTTTAGTGTATTCATCTCTTGCTCTCCGTCTACGATTTTGCCCTCCACGCAGCCCTCCAATACTAAATTGGTGATCCCATGATGCATCAGAATATGCCCCACCAACCGATCCCTTCTCCAACTCAAGTTCTGCCAAAAATTTCTCTTCTCTCCAATTCTATTCAATACCTCCTCATTAGTTATGTGATCTATCCAACTAATCTTCAGCATTCTTCTGTAGCACCACATTTCGAAAGCTTCTATTCTCTTCTTGTCTAAACTATTTATCGTCCATGTTTCACTTCCATACATGGCTACACTCCATACAAATGTTTTCAGAAACGACTTCCTTACACTTAAATCTATGCTCGATGTTAACAAATTTGTCTTCTTCAGAAACGCTTTTCTTGCCATTGACAGTCTACATTTTATGTCCTCTCTACTTCGACCATCATCAGTTATTTTGTTCCCCAAATGGCAAAACTCATTTACTACTTTAAGCCTCTCATTTCCTGATCTAATTCCCTCAGCATCACCCGATTTAATTCGACTACATTCCATTATCCTCGTTTTGCTTCTGTTGATGTTCATCTTATATTCTCCTATCAAGAGAATGTCCATTCCGTTCAGCTGCTCTTCCAGGTCCTTTGCTGTCTCTGATAGAATTACAATGTCATCGGCGAACCTCAAAGTTTTTATTGCTTCTCCATGGATTTTAATTCCTACTCTGAATCTTCTTTTGTTTGCTTTGCTGCTTGCCCAATATACAGATTGAATAACATCGGGGATAGGCTACAACCATGTCTCACTCCCTCCCCAACCACTGTTTCCCTTTTATGCCCCTCGACTCTTATAACTGCCATCTGGTTTCTGTACAAATTGTAAATAGCCTTTCGCTCCCTGTATTTTACGCCTGCCGCCTTCAGAATTTGAAAGAGAGTATTCCAGTCAACATTGTCAAAAGCTTTCTCTAAGTCTACAAATGCTAGAAACGTACGTTTGCCTTTCCTTAATCTATTTGCTAAGGTAAGTCGTAGGGTCAGTATTGCCTCACGTGTTCCAACATTTCTACGGAATCCAAACTGATCTTCCCCGAGGTCGGCTTCTACCAGTTTTTCCATCCGTCTGTAAAGAATTCGTGTTGTTATTTTGCAGCTGTGGCTTATTAAACTGACAGTTCGCTAATTTTCACATCTGTCAACACCTGCTTTCTTTGGGATTGGAATTATTATTTTCTATACGACTATCCCATCAAAATATTTTATTTTATTCGACACTAGGGCAGTAGACCGTGCGACAGACATTGGAAACGTAGTACTACGAGAAGTTACCGATTCATTTCACCGTCAAGCTGAGGATACCATGGCTTATGCATCAGTGTCTTGCCTAGTTATCAAACTTAGGTTAGTCTACTTTTCACTGTAACCTAATATAAATAATGAAATTTAAAACAGTTAATCAACTTACAAAAAAAAGTGGCAACTCTGTTGCAGTTTAGATAGTGGCTTAAGGATATCTAAATTGCTTTTCGTTCACGATCCCTGGTACGCCAATTCTGTCAGTATAAGATGTGCTTTCACGTTATTATTACATTGCACAATTCCTTTTACTTTACATTTTATTACAGTTTTCTAGTACGAGCAGCTCTAGATGAATTTTTCTAATCTTCTAAATGGTAAAACAAAGAAGGAATACGGATTAATGAAACATAGGGCCACATGAACCACCTTCACTCCAAGTGCATATAAACAGCGGCAATTAATGGAAAAAATAAATCTAGAAATTTTGAAATTAGCCTGGAAATCTGTTACAATAAGACGAAAGTAATGTATAATTAAGACGCTGAAAAGAGAAAAAGTACACATTCAGACAACCAGTTGACTTTTTTTATGTGTATAAATGGTATGTAAAGATGATAACTGGAGGGATAGCAAAATAAATAGGCAGAAGGGTAGAAATGGCAGAACCGTTTTTTGTAAACTAAGTTTGGAAAATAAAGCTTTCAATCTGCGGTGGACTTTTTTAATGAAAAAACCGTTAGAAAGTTGATAGTTGCTCATCGAGCAAAGCTGCGTTGCGTGTTGTGAATTATCAGGAGAAAGAAGGAAGGAAGATTATGGTTTACCGTCCCGTCAACATCGAAGAAATTAGAGGCGCAGCACAAGATCGGAACATTTCGAGGATGGGAAATAAAATCGACAATGACCTTTCAATGGAACACTCTCTCCATTTGCCTGGAGCGAATGAGGGAAATCAAGGAAAAGATAAATCTGGATGCAAAACGCGTAGTTTATCCGTCGTCCTCCCGAATGTGTACGCAATGTGCTAACCACTACGCCACCTCGCTCTGTTATTATCGTGACAGTGTGGAGAACAAACAATCGATTAAGGAACAAACAGAAATAGAAGACGTAATCATGGCTGTTATGGAGATGGATGGTTGGCACTTACAGCCAAATAAATTGATGGTGTATCGACCAAGGAAGATCTTTGCTGGATTTGAAGAGATAATGCCCTAATAGAAGATGGGTAGGTAACAGTAAAACAAAAATAGATAGAAAAGTCTAAAGGAGGCCCTTATCGAGCAAGAAGTGTATGATAGCTGTTGATATACACTACATGTGTGGAGAGAAACCTCCTGACATTACATATCATCACTACACCGGTGAGGGAACAACTTCAGGTTCACTGCGTCACTCTCATACAATTATCATATGTTAGAAAGAGAGTTATCGGTCCGGATTTAAGGAGTTCGAAAGTAGTCCACTAGTTCCACGTTTCCGCCAGAGAAACATAATAAATATTTTCTTAAAAACTCTTCCAGTATCAGTTTATTGCATTTGATAACATTACCATTCAACTTAATTCCTACTGCAAAATTACCAACTGGGGCGGCTAATTGCTCAAAACAGCCATTGATAATATCTTTAGACACAGGTCTAATGAATAAAATTGCACTATAAAACCAATTGTCAATGGCATCTCAGACCACGATATGAATTTCCCTTTTTTCAGTTTGATACTTACCAGGAAATGAAATTTTTAACATGTAGGTAGAAGAACAAATGCTAATTACCACGCAGAACACATAGAAAAGACCATACAAATTTTACACAAAATATCTAAAGGACGTACTACGAATATCTTGGAAGAATTAGAGATATATATACACAAAAAATTTTCCTAACGGCTTACACAATGAACAAACTGATCTAACACACAAGCCCTACTTGGAAAATTTTATTGAAATTTTCGACCACGAAATAGGATACCACATATACAAACAATTTTAACCAAATAATATCTGTGCAACGAACACACCATCCCTGATTTCCAAGAATGAAAAATATGTGAACTACAGACATATATTACTAGACTGGCAAAGACGTAGCTTTTTTTTCTTTATGTCGGCTTCTAACATACAAACTTTTTAGCCATCACAAATAAATGTACTGACACACATAACAAGGTAACATTTTTTCTTCGCCATACATACTGTTTAGGGCATACATTAATATATTTTCAGATCAAAATTATTGTAATCAGATTACAAAACACAGTTGACTGCTAAAATTTATTTGTTAGTTCAGTTCTTTAGTTAAGTTCAATTCATTTTAAATTTTTATGTCTTCCGTCGCTAGAAAACGGTATATGGCATAGTATGTACGCCTGGTTGCATCTCCGAGAATTGGGATCGTGCAAAGCGGCTGGCAGTGACCAAGTTTTAAGAGCTCCTTTAAAAAGCTGACTCTACCTTTCTCATATCGTCTACACTGAAGTACGATGCGTTTTACATCACGAATTGTTTTCTCTTCGTATTGACCGTAGGAAGTCTTTGATACGCCGATTCTATATAAGTGAACAGGGAAAGATCCATGACTGAGACGCATTCTCACAATGGACGCTATAATTTTCCTTGAATGGTTTAAGTTCGCAAACCATGTCTGTCTTGGTATGAATGTCTGTATATGTGAATAGCTTTTATCTCTTGTTTGTTGGCTTTCATTGCATTCTTCCTGCCATGAGAGAATAGCTTTACCTTTAGGAGGTATTCTGTGTATGGGAGTTTAATGTCCATAGGTCTTCCACTGTTAATCGTATTTCTCGCTAGTTTATCTGCTTTCTCATTGCATGGAATGCCGGAATGTGATTTGACCCATACAAATTCTACAATTTGGCCAGTCTTCTTAGCTTTGTGATAATGATCCTGTATGGCGAGGGTGTATTTACTAGTTCTTTTGCCCCAATTCCTGTAACTAATAGATTTCAGAACGCTTTGAGAGTCAGTGATTATTGCTGCCTTTACTGATGCCTGACATTTGGTAAAGTACGATGGCGGCGTCGGGAAATATGCGTATGATATTAATACAAGTTTCTGAACGAAATGGCGTTTAATATTTACGATATATTTCAAAGAAGTTCCGTACGAGATATTTGAAAGAAGTGTCGCAGCTGAACAAATATTTGCGTACTATTTCAGTTTAACGCATGCACTGTAGAATCGTGCTATGAGAAGAACGTCAAGTTACACATACACACTTTTAAAGCACACGGTAGCTTTTAGATCAACACTCAAATGAATAAAGATACTTATTATCAGCTACAAATAGCACGTTGTGCTTGTAGGAGCACTTTTATAAGGAGCATACTATACGAAGAAAAGCCGAAGTTGATTAGCGCTAGTTAAAAACACATAATTAAGCTACGTCTGTTAATACTATATTATTAAACCCCTTAAAATATACAAAAATATGTAAACATTGCCGGTATTTCGGATAAGACAAAATGTAATGCAATTATTTAGGCTTATATACAGTTTAAAAGCAAAAACAAGTAAATATTTCCAGCTATGCTTGCTTTGAGACATGTTCCTCTGCTTGTACACGACGCATGTATTGATCATTATTTCAAAACACTGAAGGTAGAGTAGTTGTATCAGTTAACTTATTTATATCAGTTAACGAAGTTGGCTCAGTTAACGTAGTTGTATCAGTTTATTTACATTTCTTACGCCTTTTTTATCGGTAAACAGACAGCTGTTTACACATCATTTACGCTCGCCACCATCTTTCTATTCTAAAATGCTGACGACGGTGATATCAATGATACTCTACATGTCACTGCCACTCTAGTAATACATGTCTTTGATGTAGCCACACTGCATCTAAGGAACCCAACTGTCAAATAGCTGCCACACAATTATCATGAAAAATTTGGTGTTATAAAAGCTTTGTGATTATGATAATACTGTTACATCACAGATAGCTCACAACTGGCCACTTAATGCCATGCTCATCCTCAACTTCACCTAGACGTATCTAAAAATGTAATTTACAAAAATGTTAATGATCATAAAACGTAAATAAGATCCACTATTCACAACACTCACAGATGGACTAGAAAATGGCATTGTAAGTCGAAAAAGGCTACCTTGTTGTACAGAAATCTCGAAATAAAAGCAAATAAAAATTACATTGCAGCAATTTGAATTGACTTTGTATAAAATGTCGTATATCGACTTAGTTCACTCTGCATGTCCTACTGAAAAGAAACTCTATCAGTCAGTACGAAGCAATTCTGATATTGATGCTATACGTCCTTTAGAAGGCGTATCGGAAAATACTGAAGATAGTAATATAGTGCGTTGAGGACAAAATAGTCACATCAGGTAAAACACCAAAGACAGTATGAAATTGAAAATAACTTCAGTAATATGAATATGATTCTCACGACACCAGGAGAAGTAATGTCCACCATGAAATCTTTCAAATCAAAAAACTACAGTGGTTATAATACAGTATCAAAATATTTCTTCTGCGTTTGGTTACATGTTAAGTTATTTCTCTAAGCGGTCGTTTGTCACTGGACAATATCTCTGCTGACTGAAATACATTGTCCATGAACCTCTTTATGAGAAAAAGAGATAAACAGGTACCTTCAAACTTCCATCCAGTTTCACTTTCGCCACCAATTTCGAAAATTTTAGGAATAGTAATGTACAAGGGGCTTTTTAACCCTGAGACTATAAATAATACATTGCGGAATTCCCAGTCTGAATCGTTAAAGGTTTACGACACTGACAATTCTATTTGTTCGTACAGTGAGCATGTACTTAATTCATTAGACAAAGAATATACATGTTACTGGTATATTCTTTCTTCTGTCAAAGACAGCTGACTGTGCAAATCACAATATCCTTTTAAGTAAATCACACTGTTATAGTGTACCAGGCAATGCCGAAAAATTGTTCAAATCGTAGGCCCTCTCTTTGGCAGCAAACAACGAATGTCAATAGGAAAGAGTCCTGCATTAGGCTATCAGTCATCATACAACTGAGAATTAAATGCTTATGTTGTCCCACAGTTACATCTTAGACTCCTTACTTTTTGTTGTGTATATTAATAACTTTTCATCATTAACATTATTAGGGCCTTAGATTCTTCGTTTGCAGATGATACAAACATTGCGTTAAATAGTAAATCAAGTATAGGTTTAAAAAGAGTGGTTAATGAAATTTTCATGGACATTAATAAATGGCTCCTAGCCAATTCTTTGTCACTAAGCTTCAAAAGTTTTCTGATGTCAACTCAAGGAAGTCCAGCAGACGCCTGTTTAAGGAGGTGGGCAATCTAACTAACGTTTCGCAATATAACAATTCCTTACTAAAATTTGTCATAAATAAAATACATTTCTTTATCAAACCCACATGTCAGTTCACGGAATCAATACTAGATATACGAATAATTTTAATAAAGATTTAAAGTTAATTACTTTGATCCTGAGAGGCATCAGTTGTTCAGAAACACACATTTTTCAACAACTTAATAGTAGCCATGAAAAGATAAATCGTGTGCTAGTAAACTTCACTTTAAAGAGGAGCCAAAAGGATTTGTTTGTGAACAACTCCTTCTATTCCAAGGACTAATTTCTTATTAGCACCCAACTGATGCGTCGTTTTTTTTTAATAATATTAAAAATGTGAGTGTTACGTGAAGTCTAACTTCTGCACTTGTTCAGTGCAGCAGTGCGATCTATCTAAATAAGTATCATAAAATGATTTTCTGTTTTACCATGTGTGGCTACAATAGCCTAAATTATTATCATATGCACGTAGATGTTTAGTGACAATTTTTTATCATCTGTTGAATGAAAAATGTTTAAAATTTCTTTACTTATTCCAAAATCATGGGGATCATTTAACTTACGATTTGCGGAAGGTAGATTAGCATATCTGTGTTTCTTTTATAAATATGTATTTTATAAATTTTTTTCTGACATGTTGTACCTGCCTGAGGGTCTCCTCACTATGGATCCATGGAACAAAAGATATATCTAAACTCTGATCTGTTGGTAACATTTATGCAAAGTGTAGACGCCAAGAAAGCACCAATCCCAATTACTGCTCGGGTAGGCCCAACATATTAACAGATAGGCTTCACCGACTTCTGAAGTTATACGTACTTACCTATCATTATGTGCTTTCAATCTATCGCAAGGAGTTGCATCCTGATGACTAGCTTTGGTCACTGGAGAAATGTTCCCTTATTGTCGATAGGGAGCAATTTACCAAGAAGCCCTGAAGTTCTTATTAACCTTACTTTAGGGTGGCGTATCAGATCTAAGGGTTGTAATGGGACACCCTTTTCTAACATTACGTTTTTTATAGAAATATCCGATACATTAATGGACTGAGATCCGCCTCGATTGCGAAAAAACACCTAGTGTTTACATAGGTTTCGGTGTAGATAACTACACCTTCTTCAGAACAATAAACTCAAAAATGTCTATAAAGACCTTTGTCAATAATTAAAAGCTCAGCATATTGACAAAGGTCTTTATAGACATTTTTGAGTTTATTGTTCTGAAGAAGGTGTAGTTATCTACACCGAAACCTAGGTAAACACTAGGTGTTTTTTCGCAATCGAGGCGGATCTCAGTCCATTAATATATTAACAAACGATTGCTGACGCGCTGCAATGTTGAAGGTTCTTAAATATCCGATACCATGTATACTATCGAGTCTTGTATACGTTAACATTATCTCATTTGTTTAACTTAAAGAATTTCATATGATTTTGTATACAATGTGTTGTATTTCAGGCAGAAATGTATAAAAATAAATTAATTTGGTAGTACTATGTACGTACAGTTAAAGTTACTCTTCTTTTAAATATATTTGAAATTAGAAATATCTTACATATTTAAAATTAATATAATTAATTGCAAAATCTAACGCTGAATTATTAAATTTACTTCTGGATTCATTTATAAAATAGCGATATAGCTTGGTGATGATTCTTCTTTTGTCAAGAAAGTATGTAAACTCTTTCGCTTTGTAAACTCTTTGGAATGTTGTGAGTACCGCAGGATGTTAGTGGCAGTGAGCATGCCTCTGATGGAAACGCACGTGTTTTTTAAATTTTGTCTACAACAATTTAGTTGATGGTTGTATGAAAATGGAGACTGTGATGTCAGTGTGCTATAGAAGAATGGGATAAAATAAAATCATGGCAAAAGATCGGTTACTTAGTCATCTGGAACACGGTAAGTAACTGGAGCCAAAAGCAGAAGAAAATGAAGATAAGTAAAAAGTTTTTCTTTTGTATATCATACGACTCACGAAGGTTACAAAACTTGCGCAGAGACAGAGTGTTTTAATAGCGATGTGTTGGAGGGTAAGATTACAGGGTAAAACATTTTTCGCAAATTAAATACAGTGATATACATATGTTGTTGGGGTGCGCTAATGTTGTGATGAGCGTGGAGTTGTATTATTGTAATTCGAGTATTTTCCCAGTATGTCGACGAGACTGATGTGTATTTACATTTCTGGGAAATCAGAGAAGCTGAAGATGACGGGTAATTATTGACGAAACCGGTCACGAGATAAACTATTTCACATCAAGCGATCTTAGCTTCTAATATTACAAAATACACTAATAGTGACAAAAGAAAGGACTACCCGTTGTCAATTAAGTACTTGTATAACGAATATTGTGACGAACAGCCGGCTGGTGTGGCCGTGTGGTTCTAGGCGCTTTAGTCTGGAGCCGCGTGACCGCTAAGGTCGCAGGTTCGAATCCTGCCTCGGGCATGGATGTGTGTGATGTCCTTAGGTTAGTTAGGTTTAATTAGTTCTTCTAAGTTCTAGGCGACTGATGACCTCAGAAGTTAAGTCGCATAGTGCTCAGAGCCATTTGCGACGAACAACAATAGATATTTAGAGTGACGTGGCTTCATAGCGTAAATCTGCAAATAATTTTACTTTGTCATCACCTTGTCAGGCAAAGATTTTTAGCATCGTGACAAAGACTGTCTTAAAAGTTAGTATAAAAGTGTGCAGTCCATTCAGTATTATAATTTCTACTGCCATCGCACCTACCGAGTTGGCGCACTGCGTAAGACGCCAGACCTCAATAACCGTCTGTCTATCTTGATTTACGTTTCTCTAAATTATTTCCACCAAACGATGAGCTCGTTTCTTAGACGGGGCCACAGTTGCTTCCATTTCGTGTCTTTCTCTAGCTGACCTACTATGCCATCAGTAATGATTTCGCTGTCGACGAGATGTTACACACTAACGCTCGCTCTTCCGCAAGTTGAGGTACAAGCTATTTCATGAGCTCTCGACAGATGCAGTAGTCACTGAAAACGACACGGTGATTAGAATACTACCGTGAAAAAATGGTTCAAATGGCTCTGAGCACTATGGGACTCAACTTCTGAGGTCATTAGTCCCCTAGAACTTAGAACTAGTTAAACCTAACTAACCTAAGGACATCACAAACATCCATGCCCGAGGCAGGATTCGAACCTGCGACCGTAGCGGTCTTACGGTTCCAGACTGCAGCGCCTTTAACCGCACGGCCACTTCGGCCGGCTACTACCGTGAACATTTTTTTTTTTTTTTTTTTTTGCTGTTTGTTATGCTGCATAGAGTTAGTAGCATGAAAAGCAAGCTGCAGTTTCGGAAGGGCTCCGGGATACACTAGCCATGCTACATGTCTCTGTCTGTGCTCTGCGAGTGCTCCTCAGTACTGCACACGCGCTTTATTATAGAACAACGTGTTGGCCACAATTCCGAAAAGCATGCGGCGTAAGGTGTCTAATAAGGGCAGAGCAGGAGATAATACTGGCCGATTTTCGCCATTCATTTTTTTTTGTGTGTTCAGAGCATTAATTGGTAACGCCAACCACCGTCTAGACGCTGTTGTTAAGCAATCATCGTAGAAGCTGGTAACATAAAAGGCACGTCGATGCACAGACAGTAAGCCTCATACTTTCCCCTGAGAACCGCAAACACAGAAGATTTATGCAGTTTAGAGTGTTACAACTACTATCCCCTATCACGAAAGACCTCAAGGAGGGTCAAGTGATGTAAAACACTTCTAGAATGAAATATTTTCACTCTGCAGCGGAGTGTGCGCTGATCTGAAATTCCTGGCAAATTAAAACTGTGTACCGGACCGAGATTCGAACTCGGGATCTTTGCAAAGGTCCCGAGTTCGAGTCTCGGTCCGGCACTGTTGTTGCTGGCCGAAATAGGAAGGACAGTGACGTTTAGCTTTTAGGTGAATGCTGTTGCTATCAAAGTTAGAGTTTGTGAATGCAAATGCCAGAGACATGCCTACCGAGTAGGAGGAGGGGAGGGATCTGAACGTGATTGGCCAGAGGCGCCCTGGAGGTGCAGAGCCACTCGTCACATTGGCCGAAGCCTGTAAGGAGCCGGTCGATTGGCGGGCCAACTATAGGAAGGGAGAAATAGTGCGCCGCAATAAACTTTTAAAAACACATGTTTTTGTATTCAAGCAGAATTCTGTCAGATCGTTGTGATAACAGCTCCGTGTCGCTCGTCGGCAGCATCGGGTAAGCTGTGACAAGTCTTTTTTTTTTTTCTCACTTGGAGTGCTGCACTCACAGTTTGCTCTTAAAATACTGCTACTGTTCGGTACTTCTGTTAGCGCTAACATCAAGTATTCAACTCTGACTTGTGCAACCAGCTGCCTTCTTTGCTCTTTCTGGTGTTCAGAATTAGCCTTCTGTGTATTACTTAGTCCGAATGGAAATAAATAGTAATCAGACCCTTGCGAGGAGGGCAAGTCCCATCCTGGGATGTAGTGCCAATGGAAGAAGAAGAAGAATCAGACCTACGAGTATCCTTAAGTGTCCTGCTGCGAGTATCGTACCGAGTCTCAAACCCCCCCCCCCCCCCCCCCCCCCCCTTTCTAGGTGGCGTGTGAAAATGCTTGGCGCTCCTGCAAGCAATCAACCTGCCATCACTGGAAACCTGTGTAGCTTAAGTTGTAGGCCTAACTCACGTGTAAAGTTGTTTTTATAAATATACATGCTAATGGCGACGTAAATACGTTAGGAAGCTCAATTGCTTAACGATCCCAGTTTAGTAAATGCGGGAGCTTCACGGAGATGTTCACACATCAGAGGCAAGCGCAACAAGAGACATGTTGCACAACGCCGAGAGGTTTACTTTTAAAATTCCGACAGCCTACGCTCCGAAAAGAGTCAAGCAGTGTGTTATTTCCTCCCTCATATATCTCCACAAACGAGCGCTTCCCGCTCCAACAGAAGACTGCCGATAGCCGTTAGAGTCGTTCTTCCCTCACGCCACTCATGAACGGAACAGACAACATGAAAAATGGAATTGCTACACGAAGTATTCTCCACCACATACCATAAGGCGGTCTGTGGAGTGAAACTTGTATATAACATACTGTTATAAGACAATATCACTGTACGATATGGACGTCAGAACACTGTAGTATTGTAACAAAACGCACTATGACTTCCATAAAATCAAACTTTGGAGCAGGGGTCTCTATCTGACAGTCAATATGAACAAATGAAATCAATTGCGAGTAAACAGGAAACAGTCGAAGCTGTAAATATGTAGGATTGTGCTATGTCAGTTGGAATGTCCACATAAAAATAGTTCTAAAAAGGTAAACGACCCATTACGGAGATAATTTACACAACCTTCGTACTTTCGGTTCTTGAGCACTGTTAAATGACTCCATATCGCCTTCGTCTGCGAATTTTAGTCTCTTTACGCACTTTGCTTACTGTACAATTTCGATCTTGGCCATTTACAGGTACTCTGTTATCAATTTTTACAAAACCTATTTAGATCTTTAGTATATCGTTTACAGTTAAATTTAAAATCAGTTACTAAACGGAACATAGAGTAGGTTTTTTATATTGTATTTTTTATCATCACATAGTTCCGACAACCAACCACGCAACGAATTATGTACTGATTTATTGCATATAATATCATCTGTTTTCTGTTTAGTCACTACTGTTAACTTGACCTATCAGCAATAGCAATTGTACACGTAGTCGCGCTCTTGTTTAGTGAGGATGAAAGCCTCATAGAAATACAGAACAGAGAACATCTAAAATATATTAAAGCAAATAAGTCACCAGGTCCGCTTGGAACCCTATTCCGGTTTTATAAAGAGTACTCTGGCATTGGCCCCTTATCTAGTTTGCTTTTATTTCGACTCTCTTGCCCAGCGCAAAGTCTCAAGCGGCTGGAAAGATTCGCAGGTTACCCCTGTCTATAAGAAGGGCAAAAGAACGCGCCCGCAAAATTACAGACCAATATGTTTAATATCTGCTTGCTGCATAGTACTTGTACATATTCTCATTTCGAATACAATAAATTTCCTTAAGACGGAGAAGCTTATGTCCACGAATCAGCACGGTTTAGAAAGCATCGCTCGTTCGAAATTCAGCTTGCCCCTTTCTCACATGATATGCTGCGAACTACGGATCAATGGCTAAGGCAGCTTCCGTATTTCTAGGCTTCCGAAAAGCATTGACAATGTGCCTCACTGCACACCGTCAACGAAGCTACGAGCATATAGAATACGATCCCAGATATGTGAGTGACTCGAAGACTTCCTACAGTACGTTGTCTTCGACTGCTAGTGTCCATCAGAGATTCGGGTATCGTCAGGATTTCCCCAGGGGCGAGTGATAGGAGCGCTGTTATTTTCTAGATATGTAAATGATCTGACAGGGTTGGCAGCAGTCTGCGGCTGTTTGCTGGAAGGTGTCGAAGTTGAGTGACTGTACGCGGATAAAAGGCGACTTACACTTATTTTATAGTTGCTGTGGTGAATGGTAGCTATAGAAAATTGTAAGATAATACGGATGAGTAGGAAAAACAAACCCATAATGTTCGAATACAACATTAGTAATGTTTTGCTTGACCTAGTCACGTCGTTTAAATATCTGAGTGTAACGTTGCAGAGTTATATGAGGTGAACGAGCATGTGAGGACTATTGTAGAGAAGGTGAATGGTCGTCTTCGGTTATTGAGAGAATTTTAGGAAAGTGAGGTTCATCTGTAAAGCAGACCGCGATTAGGACGCTAGTGCGGCCCATTCTTGAGTACTGCTCGAGTGTTTGGGATCCGTACCAGATCGGATTAAAGAAGGATGTCGAAGCAATTCAAACGCGGGCTGCTACATTTGTTACCGGTAGGTTTGGACATCATCCAGGTATTCCGTAGACGTTTCGGGAACTCAAACGAAATCCAAGGAGAGAAGGCGACGATGTTATTGAGGAACACTCTTGAGAAAACTTAGAGATCCGTCATTTGAACCCGGCTGCAGACGTAACATAACATTTCGCATAATGGCCACAAGATAAGATACGAGAGATTAGTGTTCATAGGGAGACATGGAATCCAGTTATTTGGCGTGTACTGAGCTGTTACTTAGGTATTCGTGTACTCACATTCGTTGGATGGAAGGTAACTGATTCTATACACATAAAAACAAAACTTTCGCACTTCGTTTATGATAAAGAACATTACGCCATCCTCCTGTTCACGTGTGTCGCGAGAGGTGTATCGCATGTGGCAAGAAAGGCTATGAAAACTGTAGCGCGAATTACGACTTCTGTTCCTTATTTCTGTCTCTGCGTGTGATGGGGAAGTGGTTCTGTTGCGTGTGTGTGTGCTGTTTTCCCCTCTCTGTATCTGCGAGTGGAACAGGAAATGAAATGATATTAATGTTACAGGATACTCGCCACCACGCACCGTATGGTGGCTTAAGAAGTACGTATGTAGGTGTATTTTTTATATAATCTGTTAACAAGGTGCTTGAAAGTGACTTACGTCTGAAATTGTGCACTAGGGCCTAAATAAACTAAAATTCAACTGTTGAAAGAGAAAAACAACAATATCAGATATTGAGTTCGCTTTGATGCAAAGCACTTTGTTATTCGTTTATTTCTTTATTTTCCCAAACTAGTTTTGGCGACAAATATCACCATAATCAGTGGTTTTTTTTTTAAATCTAAAACATGCAAAAAATAGCATGGTTATACAAGCACAGTGGCACATTATTACATTTTTACTATTAGTTTTTTGAAATATAGTTTTCTATGGATACTTTCATACTACCTTATTTATTGTATTTTACAGCATGTTTTTGACAATTATTGTCGCTGTTTGCGACATATTTTATAAGCGCTTTTTTTGTTGCCGTTTTTACATCATGTCATCCGCAACTGTGTGAGCGGCTGTTAGTAAACAAAATACTAAAAGTTGAACTTCGTATCTCAGCAGTATACACTTGGGGTTGCGGTAGTGTTCAGGAATCCAGTTATTTGGCGTGTACTGAGCTGTTACTTAGGTATTCGTGTACTCACATTCGATGGATGGAAGGTAACTGATTCTATACACATAAAAAAACTTTCGCACTTTGTTTTTGATAAAGAATATGACGCCATCTTGCTGTTCACGTGTGTCGCGAGAGGCATATCGCATGTGGCAAGAAATGCTATGAAAACTGTAGCGCGAATTACGACTTCTGCTCCTTATTTCTGTCTCTGCGTGTGATGGGGAAGTGGTTCTGTTGCGTGTGTGTGCTTTCTGTTCTGTGCCCTTGATCAGTTCTCTCAGAGTGGTAAGAGTGTGTTGTTGCAAAGTGTTGTGTTTTCGTTTATTACATTTTTCCCTTCGACTATAGGCTTCTGTATGTAGTAATTTTCTTCTATTGCTCGTTGTCGGTATAGACTGTTGCTGTTTTTCAGAATGTGTAGATCGTTTCACATATTAGTGGGGTTATGGTTTTTGTTCATTAGATGTTCTACAAAAGTTGAATGTGTGCTGTCACTCTTTAGAGTTCTCATGTGCTCTGTGTACCTCGTTCGGAAGTTTCTGCTTGTTTGTCCTATGTACGGGGCAAGTGAGTTGATATATTCCAGCGTTGCTGAATTTGTCTCAGGTTTTTCTGACTGGTCTTAGTCTTTTCTGAACTGTATTCTTTGTTCTGAATGTTACTCGGATCCCTTGCTTTTTCAAGATGTTTCCTATTCTATGGGATATTTTGTTATTGTATGTTAGTGTGTACCATCTCTCTCTTTTTCCTGAAGTGGTGTGGTCTGCTGTGTTGTTTGTGTGTCCTACATGTTTCAGTTTTACCTTGTCGTTGAGTTTGTTTATGATGTCTGTTTTGTAGTCGTTTTCAACAGCAATTTGTCTGGTTATATTTAGTTCCTGTGTGTTATTTTCTGGTATAAGATGTGCTCTGTTTATCCTGTGAGCATGTGTGTGAAACTGGCATATTTATGCACGGTCGGCTGGTTGGATGAGCTGTGGATAACAGTGCTTGTGGATGTGGGTTTTCTGTAGATGGAGAATTCATGTTGGTGGTTGTTTCATGTGATTGTAAGATCCAAGAAATTTAGTTTCTTGTTTTTTTTCCCCTATTTCCATTGTGAAGTGGATTTGTGGGTGCACTGTGTTGATGTTACTGTGTAGCTCTTCTATCCTGTTATGTGTTTCATCTTCAAGACAGATTATGTCATCCACATATCGGTACCAGCAGTTATTTTGTATCCTCCTTTTTTACAGTGTTATTGAATATTGTGTTCTATATATGGTCCAAGAAAATATTGGCTAAGGTTCCACTGATGGCTGACCCCATGGGTAGCCCCTCGTTTTGATAATAGAAGTTGTTGTTGAAAGTTAAGTAGTTTTGTTCTGTGATTAGCCTAAGAATGGATGAGATTTCATTTGTTTGTATGTCTGGGAATTTCTTACATTTTGGCTGCTCTTATATAATGTTTATAGTTTCTTCTGTGGGTATGTTTGTGTACATGGATGTAATGTCAAAAGGCAACTGCGAACCCGAATTCAAAGTGAATCTTGAGTACCGGTAGTAATTGTACACATAACCGGGGTTTTGTCTAGTGAGGGTGAAACACTCATGGAGATACGGAACCGATTTCAGTGGCAGACGCTACATCAAACACGTTGATGCACAACGGGGACGACTGATGTTAAAATTCTGAGAGCTCACTTTCTAATGAGAAAAAAGGAAAAGGGTTTGACGCCCCAAACATCATTAGAGAGGGAACACTAGGAAAGGGTAAAGACGAACAAAATAGGCTGCTTTCTTTCCAAAGAAACCATCCCGCCATTCTGCTTAATCGATTTCTCGAGATCACTAAAATCTACATCAGAAAGGGGATTTGAAGCTTGTGCATGTGAGCTTCAGCCACTGCTTCACAACACTCGATCATTCCAAGCAGACTCAAACAACTGTTTACTTTCTCTCGCTTATCTTTGTTACTAAAGGTCTAACCCTGTTCGACGGCCGGGGCGGCCGAGCGGTTCTAGGCGCTACAGTCTGGAACCGCGCGACCGCTACGGTCGCAGGTTCGAATCCTGCCTCGGGCGTGGATGTGTGTGATGTCCTTAGGCTAGTTAGGTTAGAGTAGTTCTAATTTCTAGGGGGCTGATCACCTCAGAGGTTAAGTCCCATAGCGCGGAGAGCAATTTTTTGAACTAACCCTGTGCACGGTCGTAAGGCCACAGTTATAGGTTGCGTACCTACCGGCTTCCAGGGGCAACAGAAATTTGATGTTCAATATTTCAAACGGGAGAACGGGGACTAACGGCCCATCTAACGTTTGTAGCAAAATTTGTAGGTTTCAGCGATGAAAAAACGTTGTAGAACAAATAAGAACCGTATATTCAAACATTTTTGTAATAAAATTTGCGAGTGAAGATAACATAAATATTTTGTTTGTTATATCAGTAAACTAAATAGTGTAGTTTAGTCCGTCCCGACTCTGGTTTCTTTTTTTTCTTTTTATCGATGACACAAGTAAGCTGGGCTTCATCGTCCTCAATATCTACGTCAGCAGATGAGTTATGATTCCATTGCTTGCACTGCTTCTTGGAACTTAAGGCAGGATGGCCAGTCAGAAATCCAAGGACCCAGTTTCTCCATCCATTTGCGTTGCGTTGCGTAATGGGTGCGGAAGTCCGTTTCGTTTACGAGCTGGCTTCGCTGATCTGCGCAGTTCCTTCATAGCCATACCAAAACGTAGCTGTTGCAGATCCTTATTGAAAACACACTGGTATTTTCCGCGGATATTCTCAGGGATATTTTCCTTTTTCATTTTTATGTATCGTTTTAAAATAGTCAAAGGCACGAAAAATTGTTTCGCTGCTTTTTCGTGGGTCATCGTTTTATTAATTAGGAATTAAACAGCTTGTTCTATTTTTTAGTGGACAAACTTTTTTTTCTGTACATAATAACGTACCAGCTGCAAACGAGAAAGGCAAACCATGCAGTGGAACTCGTCAAATGAAGATTAAAAGGCGACTGTGGACGGACGGATTATACTAGCACACCATTCCACCCCAAAACGCTTATCTATTGAGAAAAAATTCAATAACTACTGTAAACAACTTTTTCCAACTGCATCGTACACAAAGATAGCTAAAACATGCTGATGTAGGTGGAATAAACGTTGTTTGAAAGAAAAAAATATGACAGACATACCTTAGTTAGAAATGTTACGACAGCGAAATCGCTCACTTTTATACGAAGACTACGCAACTCGCGCTGTACAACATATGTAACCTTATTAAACTATAACAGACATCAATGCGTTAAACATTTGTCCGTCTGAGCGCACCCTAGCTCTTCTAGACGAAATTAGACAGCCGAGACCGTTCTGTCCTGTAGTCCATTCCGTCCCGCTCTCCCCTACAGTTATTACCGTATTTAAAAATTTAAAATGCTGATTAAGAAGTGTGGTGTTCTGTTAAAATTTTAACACATTAAGTGAAGTATTACAGTAAGATTGGATGCGCAATTCCACCTGATGCAAGACACCTTTGGAATTTTGTTTTACCCAGAACATGTTTCAGCACGTTTTTTGCTATCTTCAGTAGGCTACTTTATTTCCTTCCCATAAAATTGTTATTACATATCAATGTTTAGAGACGAAACATTTGGTAAGAAATATTTACATTTCTGAAGGGAATGATTGTTGTCAACTATTATACAAAGACCGGATGTCTTGCTTTATCCACATGTTTTGTCTGTTGTGGTGAAGAAGAAATGTTGTTTACAGTTATGAGAGCTGCGTACTATTTAATAGGCCAAACATAATTTGTTGAATTTTATGTTAAGTATGGTTTTTTGAAATTTGATAGTTGTGTTCTGGAATTTCTTGAAGATAATAACAGTTTTACAGAAAGGAAATAAAGTAACCCACTGAAGATAACACAAGAAGTGCTGAAACATGTCTGGGTAAAACAAAATTACAAAGGTGTCTTGCAAAAGGCGGAATTTCTCATCGAATTTTCTTAGTAAGCACTGAAATAAGAAGAATTGCAACACCACAAGATGAGCATTACAGTAAAAATCTGTGTAGTTGTAAGTCTTAAGGCAGCGTAACTTCCCGCCGCGCAATTACCCAGGCGATATTCAGTCAGTATCTGCGAATGGAGCACTTAGTGGCTTGTAGCAAATGTTAAACATAATTTCCAAATTTTACGAAACTTTTTCGCGCTGAGCCCCCTCCCTCCCTTTCCCCCCCGACAAAATGACGAAAAGATAAAAATTTATCGTTTACTACATTTTCGTTGTTCGCAGAGTAAAACTCCTGCATGAAGCATGACGTTTGAATGTATTGCGTCTTTACTACTACCTGTATTCGCAACACATTTTGCAGAGGGTATCAACCTATACCACTGGATGTAACTGCAAAATTATACGGTTGTGCGACACATAGTTCAGTATATATGACGTCATAGACATAGAGATGCGTGAAAAACTAGCTTTTGCTTGAAATGGAGCTCAAGTTACCGACACTATACTCATCCCGTGTTTCATACTGAGAGCACTTACCAACTTCCAACACACTTTAAACATCATTCCAAACCGCTTCTAAACTTTTTCTCGCATATATGCTTAACGTCAAATGTGTAATAAAGTAACTCATTTATAAAGGAATCAAAAGTTTGAAGCGTTTTCATACATGGAAGTTCGATTCTTTACAGAATCGGAGGCTTACTGGCAACTCTCTAAATGACTATGATAATAAAATCAGAAAAACTCGGGGGTACATACAGGTTTAGCAGCTGTCGTCTGTCGCACCGTTGACGAACAGCCATCAAATTGCGTAATAAAAATCTAATTTGGAATTCTAGGGATAAAAATGTTGATCGAGCATGCTCACGCCCTTTCAAACTTAATTTGCGGGGAAACTACAATTGTCTAAGACAACGAGTTATTGTGAAAGTGCGTAGTGATTAAGACGTTATGTTTGCTGTTGCTCCTCTGTATACTGGTAATCAAGTGGTTTTGTTAACATTGAAAACAATATACGTACATTATAATTTAAGCAGATGTAACCAGTGTATACAGTTTGTATTAGCGGTTACATTTACATGGTATTGCTCCCTTTGTCCACGCGGTAGCGTCCGTCTGTCATATGATGGACTATCTCAGTGTATTTGTCGACTACAGAACTTCCGGGAAAGAATAGTCAGCAATGAAGTGGTTTATTCAGAAGTGCATACTGCTGGAAAGAGATCAGAAAAGAGCTACGTAGAATGCCTTTAAATTAGCCGGCGGGTCCTATGACGTCATCTCCGAATCCGTCTCCGTGCGCTCGGACATTCGATTCGAGAGTCTCCACAATGCCCGTTTCACCGAAAACTCATCACTTGAGTCTGCTGTGGTATGCAGTCTACTAAACAAGCGTGGGTAGGAGAAGAAGTACACATGTTCGCAAGTAAAACACGAAACCGTTGGGCATGGTGATTACCTATACATATTGTAAATTGAAGTCCCCGCCGCGTTTTCCTGTCTGTATGTGAAGGCTAATCTCAAGAACTACTATAGCGGTTTTTATACGGTTTTCACTGATTGATAGACGGCTTCATGAGGGAGCTTCGTGTTTAGTTTGTTACCGCTACACTACAGGAATCATACGGCTGTAGATACTTATTGCAACTTGTGCGAAACCAGAGGGACTCGCTAGTTACCTAATATGGAAGGATTAGATAATAGTGTGTGTGTGTGTGTGTGTGTGTGTGTGTGTGTGTGTGTGTGTGTGTGTGTGTGTGTGTGTGTGTGTATTTCGATCAAACTTTTCGGAAAATTACTGTTAATTTATTTTAATATATGCTCTTTGCTAGTGATTAAATATTTAAATAAATTCACAGCCGTTTTCAAAAAATTTCAGAACCGAATGATATTCGCTATTAGCCTCTAAACACATGTTACCGTGACAAAAAGGATGCACAGTCTGGCGCACTTGAATTATTAGTATACATTAGTAGTCTCTTTTCACTAATGTTTTACACTGCAGTCTACCTTGCACAACAACAGAAGTTCCCCTGAAAGGTTGTTCTTAGCTTCGTGGGTGAATATCCCAGTTATTCCGAATTTGAGCTTTTTCATAAGTTACTGACCTGACATTTCTTCTGTTGCTTGTTTAACTAAACAATATTTTTTGTGGTAAGATCCTGAGGAACCTAACTGCTGAGGTCATGGGTCTCTAAGCTTACACACTACTTAATTTAACTTAACTTACGCTAAGGACAGCATACACACCCATGACCGAGGGAGGACTCGAATCTCCGACGGGGGGAGCCGCCCGAACCGTGACAAGGCGCCCTAGATTGCGCAGGTTGGCAAAAGACGCCGATTTTAACATGGCAACAAGAGAAGTGTAGGTGTTGTTCAAAACTCGCCACCCATGACACACTCCTGCACGCTTCAGTCACGAGTCGACGAGGAGGAAGCAACCGCGGCGCCACCCTTCTCAGACTCGTCATACTGGCGGAGTTACAGGCGACGGAGAGGGGCCAGTATAGCACTGAGGTAACAGCAGGGCCTTGGTTGCTATGTTATGCAACCCCCAAAATTCAACTCATACTCGATCTGTTTCTGATCTCTACAGCTGCGTTGCAACTGTAGAGAAGGTAGCAAAATATTTGGAGTAATGGAAAGATCCCTGTCAACCATTATATTTATTCAGCGGCGAATTTCCCTCCTCCTCGTGTAAGGGCGGTAGACGTAACTAGGACTCAGATTCTCAGTTACAGTAACAAGACAAGACAGTGGTCTAACGAAGAAAACGCAAACAGAAACTTTTCTGTGTGTGCCGGAATTCAGTGCTGCAAGGGTGCATGCCCACATACTCATATCGACATGTTCTCTGCCAAAACTGTCGTCAGTTGATAGAACGAAGAGGAGAGGCTTTTGTGATGAGAACAAGAATTCTACAAATTATGAAGGTATGGTACGTTATGTCTGTGTCTACTGATGAAGAACTTCACGTGTGAATTCTTGCACGACGGAATGCTTACTTTTATCCACCACCTAGCTTACAATAAAATGTTAAATCGATACCTGCTTTATATCATCAACTGCACACTCTTTACCCGAAACACCATTACAAGAATTAAAAATAATTTCAGATGTGTGTTCATATAGCATAAAAAGTCAATAACAATCAAATTATAGGTATTTAAGGTAAAGTATCAGTTAAAAGTGAAAGTAAATAAAAAGCAGACTATGCTGGGAGACCACCGAATTTAAATTTTAAAATTAGTTTCTGAAATAAATATGATTAAATGTCTGTACATATATTTAGCGTTTCATGCCAAAAGACATTGAATATAAACAGGAAAGTCTATTTTCAGTCTTTTAAGTTAATGTACAAATCTTCCCTGTCTCGCGTACTTCCCACATAAAAAAAACACCAAAGGTTAACATCTCCTTTTTCCCAATCGCCTCAGTCGCAAATGTTGTGAGAATCTGCAGTAGTTAAATGATACACAAATAGCTGATGTGATGGCTCGTCGACGTGCTTATCTGTTGCAATAGCAGGATTGTAGCGGAATGTTTCGTTGTGTCGAGGCGTAATGCTGATCTTTCTATTTATTTGACGTCTCCCACTTTTCTTTCCATGTGTTTTTAATATTGATACACAAGAATTGCAACAGACTGGTAAACAGCACCTTGACATTAAGAGGCCTCTAAGATGTAATAGTCTCTCTTGTCAAACTATCCAAAGTTTCATTATTGCCTATTGCTACATGTATCTTGATACAGGCGAAATAAATGTATATATTTCTTGGGATAGCCCCGTGTGCCGCGTCCATAAATCCTTCACATATTTCCTGGTACGTTCTGAACAGTTTTACTAGTCGACTGGGGTGTACTTCTTGCATCTGACAGTATAGGAAACATATCGTCATTTGAGTAGATTTGTAGGGCGTTATCTTCTACATGGCTGATCATTCAGACCAGTTAATGTATGATGTTGGACGAAGTCTTAACTTTCCCTTTTCCGTGTGTCCATTTGTGAAACACTGGAACGCGCAGTTCACAACATATACTATTCTACTGTTCGATCTACCAATAGGCTGTAATGTTACTGGATTTCAGCTACTTCGCATATGTGATATTTGTCATTAAAGAAAAGGACAGCCAACGAACTGTAGTTCGTAGAGATGCTAAGCATCACAGCGCGAGAGTAAAGAGACGAAATATTTTTTTTTAATGTGCGCCTGTACCAAAACGCGCGTCCAGCGTTTAAATGCCTGTTTATTGAAACACTATGACCCGCTGGGCGCAGATATTTAAAATCGCTTGATAGCAAGAAGCTGCGAAACAGAAGAAGGAACAATCATTCTTTTGTTAAGAAATATTCTAGAGACTTCATTTGTACTTTTGGTCACCGACATGTTAAAACGTACTACGTAGCATTGCTACAAGTTGTATTTTTATTTTGTGTAAAAACTATGTGAAACCACAAACAAACATTTCGGTAACTCGGGTGAGGATACAGTGCACTTACGCACACGCAAAGACATTTAATTTTAAGAAGGAACGGATTGACAAAGAAGTTTAAAGCTAATTTGTTCAAAATACATGAATATTTTAAGATGCAGTAATTTTCTTCTTATTGTTTTCTTTCACCAAAAAAAAAGTTCAAATTGTACATGAGCTATGGTACAGGTTCGCTCTTTATCGCGGTGTCTCGATTGTATTTGGGAGACCACTAATGTGTTCAACTTCCGATCTGTTAATCTTTCTCTTACGATATTCCACTTATTTGCTTTCATTTCCATTTTTATATTCAAATATATCCCTTAGGTATTTTCATCCAAGATTCCGATTGCGTGAAGGCAATTCGGGTCAAAAGGTCAATTAAGAAAACCCCTTCGCGTAATCAATCCGTACGTTTCCCGAACACAATCGCGAACCGACGCATTGGTGATCAATTAGTAACCTCTCTCTGTTTTTATGTCGTACTTAAAACGGCCACACAGGATAGTTGCAAGTACGCAATCTAGCGTTAGGTTGCATCTTGTCAGTAAATATTACCAACCAACAGTTACATCATCACTATTATTATTTACTACTGTTTCTTATACAGAATAAGCAAGTTCCTAACGCCAGAAGGCGTAGATTTCCATCTACACAAGTTACAACCCGCTGGTAAATGTTGCGTTGTGGGACGACACACCGCCATCCAACTTGACAACGAAGCAGAGGCTTCCAATTCCGTTACTTTTATGACAGAACGTCTGCATACAGCAAACTGTATTTGCGTAACAGGTTAAAACAGCTACGATGCTACAACGGCCTTTTCGTTATCAGTGAGAGAGACTCACACTCTTTCTATCGAAAATTACTGCATATTGGTTTGACTACTACAAACATTGAAGCTGATGGTTCCTCCAATATTGCAACCTTGTGAAGGATAACAAACGGTCGCCTTTTGACGTGGAATGTAGACATAAATATGTTTACTTACAATTACATAATAATCTGCATGTTTCACTTGTAACTTTCAACATTATTCACTGTAAAATATATTGCATCAATTAAATTGTTCAAGTAAATACTGGGCTGCATGCAGGCCGTTTGCACAATACCTTTCATTTAAATCAACATTACACTAATTCCAGTTTTATTTTTATTATTATGTATTGTCTAATACACACAAGGTCGTATCGCGAAAAGTTTATTGCTTTTATTATCTTTCGACACCTTTGCTAGACGGCAGAGACGGTGGAGTATTTTAAAAGCTGCATAATTTACCTGTTAGTGTGTCGTAGCCAGATCGAGTCGTGAATAGTTGCCAATTTTTCTTTATACTCTAACGTTTCAAGGTGGCTTCTGTTGTTTCCAGATTGCAGCTGACTCGCTGGCTACTAACGACAAACTGCACAAAGGAACGAAGTACATTTGTTGTTTGTAACATTAATTGCCTAAGCAACTGTTCACAAGAGGTTTGAATTTGTTCGATGTGGCCTGACGTGCACTTTGACGTTCTTCTTTACTTAATGTATTTCCTTCTTACTGATGAAAGTACACCTTGACTCTTGCAGAGCTGCCTTTAGGCTGCTTTCCCTAAATAATAAGATTTCCATATCCAGAAAACTAATTATTAACTCGTGTCGAATTTTCATTTATACCGCTTCAGTAGTTGTGTGTCTGATGCATACATTTCGTTTTCTTACGCCATTTATGGGGTACCCAGGTCATGTAATTTTAAAACAGAGTTCGTTGATGGGAGTTAGTGAAGTGCGGTGGCAGGAAGAACAAGTCTTTTGGTCAGTTGAGTACAAGGTTATCAGCACGAAATCCGGAGTAAGTCTAACAATTAACTGAAAACAGGAATCCGAGTATGCAACTACTGTATGAACAGCACAGTGATCTCATTATTGTGTTAATGAGAACAACCAAAAAGTAATAACTGATTCTGTCAGTTGCAGTTTTACGTATAGGTTGTATTATTATTCCTCCATTTCTTTCGAATGGAAAGAGCAACCGTGTATGACAACAGTTAACACAGTCCGTTGTACTGTCGGCAATATTAAATCGTCTTTGTTGAGTGCACTTTGTTATCGCCTATCGCCACTGTTATTGTCATTAAGAGATTTGCTTTTTATTGAGTCCAATAAGTAGCTTTTAGTTCAGTTTTTCGTACTTGTATATGAATAGGCGTTTCCTTAATTGTGAATTTTGTGTCTGGATCAAAATGCTGAAACGTTCAATGGTGTGGGAACGGAGTGTATAAGAAGTGAGCCTCAAGATAAATACAGTACGATATATAGAACATGCAAGGATGATTCATATTAAATTATGATACTTAAAGAAATTCAAAAAAGTAAATAATGACAAATATTTCTCGAGAAAAAAAAGCTTCTGACAACTCGCGGTATATGCTTAAAAGCGAGCGATTAAATCATTATAAATTAAAAAAGTACCTAATATGCTTTCTGTTCAAGTTACCTCAATATCTGCCGACAGAGAATTATCTCGTTGATGGTCGGAACCTGCGGGAAGAGACAGAAACAGCTTCAATAAATTTAAAGAAAAAAGTAATTGTTTATTTTCAAATAATTTTTTAATGTAGTGCCAGTTAATAACCTTTAAGACCGAAACAGAAATTCATATTTAATGCCAGAAGTACGAACAATTCGTATTTACGTAAATAAATACATAAATTCTGAAAATACTTCATTTGTAGAAATATACTTATTATTACTTGAAACAAGATACATCATTTGTACTTCAAACATTGTCAGACACAGTCATAGTTAATGAGTACCCGAAAAGCCTGCAAAAGTATGCAAGTGAAATTACTCAAACCAGGAGAGTGAGAGAAAAACATTCATACAACTGAGGTCCCTGCAGAGAATTGTTTCATTCGGTTGTTCCTTTCGACGGAAAAACCGACTGAATGAAAAAGAAACAATCGACTGGCCAATCGATTGCTGAAACTAGTCGCACGTCCCATCGCTACATTATTGTAGCCGTAGTAGGTACCCTCCACCACAGTACAATTTTGTATGCCTACTAGCGCAGACGCTGAACAGATTCAAAAAACGTATTATGAAATAACAACAATTATTCAGATAGTTACGGGAGAAACGTTTAATTGTGATAGGGGCTGGCATTTGATAGTAGGAAAAGGAAGAGAAGGAAAAACGTAGGAGAACTGGTAGAATATGGCACAGATAACAATTTAATCATTGGTGACATCTGGTTTAAGAATTATGAAAGTATGTTGTATACGTGGAAGGGATCTGGTGACACTGAAAGGTTTCAGATGCATTACATAATAGTAACACAGAGGTTTCGAAACCAAATTTTAAGCAGCAAAACTTTTCCAGGGGCAGATGTTGACCCTGATGATAATTTATGGGTTATGAAATGAACATGATAACTTTAGGAACTGTGGAAAGGAAGGCAGTTAAGGAGACGAGACCTGAATAAGTTAACAGCACTGAAGTTACCGACAGTTTCAAAGAGAGCATTAGGCAACAAGTTATTGGAAATCGGGAAATAGATACAACAGAAAACGAGTGAATAGTTTTGAGAAACGAAAGAACAAAGGCAGCAGAGGATCTAATAGGTAGAAAGAAAACACCCAACTGAAATTCTCGAATAACCCACGAGATATTGAATTTAATTGACAAAACGAGTTAATTTACAATTTCAGCAAATGAATCGGGTAAACTTGGAATACAGATTGAAACTGACAGAAAGTACACAATAGCTAAGTAGGAATGAATTGTGGAGTAGTGCACATCTGTAGAAACATGCTTGACTACGGCAGAGATAGATGCAGCCTGTAAGAAAATAAAGGGACCTTTGGTGCAAAGAGAAGTGCCTGTATGGATACTAAGAGCTCACATGGCACGCCAGTACTACGCAAAGAAGAGAAATCTGAAGGGTGGATGTGTATTACAGAAGGGCTCTGCAAGGAAAATGAACTAGAAGAGAATATTGCAGAAATGGAAGAGGTAGCAGTTGAAGGAGACAAGGGATATTAACTGCGAGAAAATTTAGACAGAGCACACAAAGATCTAAGTCGAAACAAGGCCACTGGAATAGACGAAATTCCCTCAGAATTATTTACATCCGTCTGAAAACCACCTTTGACAGAACTATTCCACCTGGTGTGCAAGATATATAAGACAAGGGAAATACCCTCAGGCCTCAAGAAGAAGATAAAAATTGGAATTCCAAAGAAGGCAGGTGCATACAAGTGGGCATTTTACCAAACTACCAGTTTAATAAGTCATAGTTGCAGAATACTGACACTATCTACAGAAGAATGGAAAAACTGGTAGAAGCAGATCTCGGGAAAGATCACTTTAGGTTCTACAGAAACGTAGGTATTCGCCTTGCAGTACTGACCTAACGACTTCTAAGATAGACAGAAGAAAGGCAGTCTTACGTTTGTAGCATTTCTAGATTTACAGAAAGATTTTGACATTGCTGACTGGAATATAATCTTAGAAATTTCAAAGGTAGTATGGATAGAATGCAGGGGACTAAAAGTTACGTACAAGTTGTACGGAAACCAGACTGCAGTAATTAGAGCAGAAGGACATAAGCCGGCCGTGGTGGTCTCGCGGTTCTAGGCGCGCAGTCCGGAACCGTGCGACTGCTACGGTCGCAGGTTCGAATCCTGCCTCGGGCATGGATGTGTGTGATGTCCTTAGTTAGGTTTAAGTAGTTCTAAGTTCTAGGGGACTGATGACCACAGCAGTTGAGTCCCATAGTGCTCAGAGCCAGAAGGACATAAAATTGAAGCAGTAGTCGAGAAGGGAGTGAGACAGAGCTGTAGCATATCCATGGCGTTTTTAGATCTGCACAGTCAGCAAACATAAAGGAATCCAAAGAGAAATTTCGGGACAAGAAGCAAAAACTTTAAAAATTTACTGATAACATCGTAATTCGATCAGAGACGACAAAGGACTTGGAGAGACAGCTGAAGAGAATTGATGGTATCTTGAAAACCAGTTATACAATGAACATAAAGTAAAACAAAGGTAAGAAATTAGTAGAATTAAATCAGTTGATGCTGTGTGAACTATATCAAAAAACGAGGCACTAATAGTAATAGGTGAGTTTTATTGTTTGGGCACCAAAATAAGTGACGATAGCCGACGTAGAAAGAATAAACTGCAGATCTTTAATCATAAGAAAAACATTTCTGCAAATGAAAAATGTGTTCACAGCGAACATAAGTCAAAATGTTATGAATTTTTTTCTGTACTTATTCCTCAGGAATGTAGTATTGAACGGAAGTGAAACGTGGACAATAAACAATTCAGACAAGAAGTCAATAGAAAGATTTGAAATGTGTTGCTACAGGAGAGTGCTGATGATTAAATGATTAGATTGGGTAAATAATGAGCAGGTACAGCATCAAACTGGGTAAAAAAGCATTTTATGGCACTACTTGTCTGGTTGATAGAACACCAAACTGGGTAAAAAAGCATTTTATGGCACTATTTGGCTGGTTGATAGAACACGTCACGAAGCTTCAAGTAATAATCAATTTGGTAATGGAGGGAAATGTGTGTGTGTGTGTGTGTGTGTGTGTGTTTGTGTTTAAGTGAGTGTGTGTGTGAGAGAAAGAGAGATGGGTAAAAATTGTAGACTGATTCCAAGGCTTGTGTTCGGTAATCGGGTACAAAAGGATATAAGCTGCAATAGCTATGCAGAGATAAAGAGTCGTGCACGGGATAGACTACCGTGAAGAGCATAACAACAACAAAAGGCCATTAGCAGAGAAAATTATTCCCTTTTAATCAACATTGAGATGAGATTTTATTTGTATTCAAAGTGGGTGCTCCTCTCAGTTATTGAAACCCAAATCGTACTGACACAAACGCTATTGTTTTCACAAGATAATTGTGAATTGTACGAACATCTGGCCACTATATATTGAAATTTAAGTAAAATTTTCATATTACAGGAGTTTATTTTCTTTGTATGTTTCATGAAATTAACAGCATATTGACAGAGACAAAGTTATTTAACTATTTAATTAGACGACTAAAGAGACGCTAACACTGTGTCAGATACCAAAATTTATCTGGACATGATGGAAGGCAGAATTCCAGGAATGTTGATGCTGCTGGCATCGAAATATAACAATTACAATTGCCTGAGCACCGGATGTTGGCGTCAGAGATTGCAGGAACGCTGACGGTGGACTGAGGATTCTGGTGTCAGCGAATTTCTGGCCAGAACTCTGAATGATTATAGATTATCCGCTTAGTCGCAAGCAAACAGGAAAACTAATAACTAAAACATTTTGATTGATTCCCACAGACTTTCAATTACAGTGCTATGCACTGCCTGACCAAAAACGTGAAGCACCGATACGGCGAGGAGGAAGCGAAATGAAATTTCGGATTTTGAGATGGTATGTGATATTATTTCAATTATTACAAAATTGATTTAAGTTTACAAATAACTTATCGATGTGACGCTGGACCACCTCCGGTCTGAATATATGCACCGATTCTATTGAAAAGGGTGACAAAAGCCGTTCTATCCTCTCCAGAGGCAACCTGACACACAACTTTTGTATGTGCTCCTTGATATCGTGGATACTGCTACTGAGATGGACTTGATCTCCAAGCTGGTCCCACACAAGTACTATCGGAGCTGTAGGATGTTGTTAACCAGTGGAGTACCTCTACATCACGTAGATGGTTCAGAGCGATGCATAACATGCACGAAAGATCATTGTCATGTTGAAAAATGGCACAGCGATATTGTCACATGAAAGACAACACAGGAGGACGCGCGATGTCACTGACGTATCATTGTGCCATATAAGTCCCTCTATCAGCACCAGCCATGACCTGAAGTCATATTCAATGGCTCCCCAGATCTTGACGCCAGGAGTATCACTACTGTATCACACGGAACCATGGAAGAATGCAATTAAGGCTTTCACGACCGGATGTTTCAGCTGCTGAGAATTCTTCCGGGTTACATGGCCGTGGTCGATGGACCCGCGCAAGAATGTGTGTTAAGTGTCTGCCTCTTTTCAGTTGCAATTAATGGGTTCGCTGCGGCGGTGGGTACGTCTGTCTCAGCTCCCTTGTATGCTGACAACTTCGTCTATACTACAGCTCCACCGCCATTGCAGCTGCTGAACGGCAGCTGCAGAGCGCTATCCGGAAGGCGCAGTCTTGGGCTGTAGCGCGTGGTTTCCAGTTTTCGGCTCCCAAGACCTCCGTTATGCATTTCTGCCGGCGTCGCACTGTTCACCCTTAGCCACGGCTGTATCTTGACGGCGAACCTTCTGCAGTGGTGGAGACGCATCGGATTTTGGGATTGGTTTTTGATACCCGGTTGACTTGGCTCCCTCATATTCGGCAGCTTAAACAAACGTGCTGGCGGCATCTTAACGCTCTTCTTGCTTGAATCACACCAGCCGATCGGTCTGCTCTTCTACGGCTGTACCAGGCGTTAATTCAGTCCTGTCTAGATTATGGGAGCCTGGTTCGGCATCACCTTCCGCGCTGCGGTTGCTTCACCTCATCCTTCACAGCGGGATTCGACTCGCCACTCGAGCTTTCCGGACAAGCCCTGTCGACAGCATACTTGTGGAGGCTGGCGTTCCTTCATTGCGGATCCGGCGCCACCAACTACTTGCCGCTTATGCTGCACATGTTTGTAGCTTGCCCGGATATCCCAATTACCGTCTGCTGTTCCCCAACTCGGTCGTCCATCTTCCGGAACGGCGGCCCCAGTCAGGGCTCACGATCGCGGTTCGCGTTAGGGCACTTCTCTCTGAGTTTGAGGTTTTCCATCTTCTGCCTCTTTTCCGGGCTCCTCTACATATACCCTCGTGGTGTGTGCCTCATCCACGCCTTCGGCTCGATCTGCCACTGGGTCTGAAGGACTGTCCCTCCTGAGGCCCTCCGCGGCCGCTTTCTTTCGATACTTGCTGCGTTTCGAGGATCTGACGTGGTCTATACCGACGGTTCGATGGTTGATGGTCGCGTCGGTTATGCTCTTGCTCTGGGGGATCATTATGAACGACGCACGTTGCCGGCTGCCTGCAGTGTTTTCACTGCACAGCTGGTCGCCATCTCTCGCGCCCTAGACCATATCCGCTCCTGCTCAGGTGAGTCCTTCATTATCTGTACTGACTCCCTGAGTGGTTTACGAGCTATCGACCAGTGTTTTCCTCGCTCTCGTCTGGTGATGGTTATCCGGGAGACCATCCATACTCTTGCCTGTTGCAGCCGCTCCGTGGTCTTTGTGTGGACCCCGGGTTATGTCGGCATCCCAGGAAATGAACGTATTGACATGCTGGCGAAACAGGCTGTCGGTGCACCAGCCTTGGAGACTGGCCCTTCAGAGAGTGACCTCAGGTCAGTTTTGTGGCAGAAGGTACTTGGCACCTGGGGTGAAGAATGGCTCACCCTGTCTTCACCCAACAAACTTCGGGCCGTTAAGTAGACTACTGGCGTGTGGCGCTCCTCCTTGCGAGCCTCCCACAAGGACTCAGTTGTTCTCTGCTGACTCCGCATTGGCGACACCTGGCTGAGACATGGTCATCTCTTGTGCTATGAGGACCCACATCTCTGTCACTCTGGATCAGTGTTGACAGTGGTCCACATCTTGTTGGCCTGTACGTTTGTAACTGCTCTCAGGCAGACGTTTGCTCTGCCTGATACGCTCCCTGCACTTTTATCGGATGACGCTGCAATGGCAGACCTAGTTTTGCGTTTTATTCGTGCAGGGGTCTTTTATCGCTCGATCTAAAGGTTTGTGTCCTTTTTTGTGTTGATTTTGGTCTTTGGCCTACAGTTTTAGACTGTGGTTTTAGGTGTTTTTCTTAGTGGTTGGCTTTTCCTTTTTTGTTTCCATGGTCACACTCTGTGTGATTTTAATTCCTTTTGTCTGGTCTCTCTCTGTGTCTTTCTGGCTCTGTGTCGTCCCTTGTCATCTCCATTGTTTGTTTTTATTCTTTGTGGGTGTTTAAAGTTCGTGGGGCAAGGGGCCAATGGCCCTTGTGGTCGGGTCCCTTCAATCCCACAAACCAACCAACCAACCAACCGCGGTCGATGGAACTCTGCTCTCACTGACGTTTCGTCCAAGACTGCGTTGGACATCTTCGGTGGTATTCCTGGTCGGCAAGACTCAGCAAACCTGGAGTATCTCCGAAGATGTACCAAGCAGTCTTGGACGAAACGTCAGGGATAGAAGAGTTCCATGGACCACAGCCATACAACCTGCAAGAATTCTCAGCAACTGGAAAAATGGACCTCTCCCAGGTCGCCACCATAGTCACCGACAATGGTCGTACGGGGGAGTGCAGAGCCATGATTCATCGCTGAATACAATGTGACGCCATTCATCAGCGGTCCGTGCCTCCCGGTCATGGGACCACACCAAACACAGCCGTTTGTTTTGTGGTGCCGACCAGCAGCCTACGCGTGCGATGGTAATTCCCTAGTCTGACCGCTTCTGGTCTCCGATAAATGGTGTGGGATGACACAGAACGTTTCAGGGAGTCCATTCCTTGTTTTCGGATGGCAGGCACATATGTGGAGGGGTTACGATGTGCTTGGTGCAAAATACGGCGGTCGTCCCTCGTGGGGTTAGACGTATTCGGCTAGAACTTTGGTCACGAGTCTGTCTGCCCTCACATTCCCATGTAGACCAATATCAGGCCACTGCCACATCAGCATGCCCCACAAATTTGTATACTGCACGATTCATCTAATCGGACAAATAGAGGCCCACAATGAGGCCCCCTTCAAACTCTGCTAGGTGCTGATAACGGTGTCTGACAAGAGTATACAGCATCTCCGTGTCCTTCAAAATGATCATTGAACATCTGACGCTTTTTACGCCTCTTATACATATATCCTACCGGACTTGGTAACAACACTTGGTGTGACGTCATAAGCGAGTGACTGCGTGTGAGACCGCTCTCTAAGTTTTTATATATTTTTACGTTTCAGATACATATTTTAACGGTTTTTGTGATAATATTTACTATATAAGTGACATATTAGTGGTTTCTTCGTTCGCCTCTGCCTTTCTTGTGTTGTGACGTGATGTTTGTGAGTGTTTCGTATCGAGCAACGGAACCTCTTAGCTGTGTTTACATTCCGCGCTGACCAGTTGCAGCTGCAGCGGTGCATCGAAAGCTAAGTACTGATTAATTATTTGTGTATAGTGGTTTATTTAGGAACTTCAGTAGTCTTCAACCGGTGTTTTTTGTTTTTTCTGGTGAAATAATTTCAGAAGAACCTTTTGGGAACTGTTTTCAGCTTCGTTACTGTGTCATTAGACGTTTGATTCTATTTCTGTATTAGTCTTTTGTTATATTCACATTTGTTGTTTATTAATACTGTTAATAATAGTAGTTACTTCCCTTGTAGAGTAAGTTTGTGATTATTGTAGTCAGGTTTTAACATCTTATTGTAGTAGCGGAACATAAAAAAGTAAAATTTTACCATGAGTGAGAAGTGTGGGCTTTGCCGTAGGTTCGTGAGTAGTGGATTGCGGTGTGAGACTTGTTCGAAGTATTTTCACGGGGGGGAATGCAGTGGGGAAGCCAGTGGGCATTCTGGTGAGATCCTCTCCTGGAACTGTAGGTTATGTAGCAAGAGTAAGTTGATAGAGGAGCAGGAGCGTAAGACCTGTACTCTTCAGGTGCAGTTGAAAAACGCACAGGAGGAGCTAGATAGGATGAGGAGGGAGAAGGCTGTTGGGGAATGGGACCTGGCTGTTGGTAAGAGATATGCTAGGGGAAGGAGATTTTCGGATAGTTTTACTATTGGTGTTTGCAATAGATATGACCATGACCAACTGTCAGAGTCTAGTGGAGAGGAATCTCTAGTAGCTGTAGATGTAGGAAGTATGCAGCAGACCTCAGTAGTTACGGTGGCTAGAACAGTTGCAAAGTCGACGAGGAAGAAGAAGGTTCTGCTGTTAGGTAGTTCTCATGGCAGAAGTGTAGGTCAGCAGTTGCAGGAAGTGCTGGGCAGTGAGTACCAGGTCACCAGCATTGTGAAGCCTAATGCACGATTGGCTCAGGTGACTCTTAACACAGACGGGTTATGTAGGGATTTTATAAAAGAGGATCAGGTAGTGATTGTGGGTGGGGCTGGTAATAGTATTGATAGGGATGGGGAGTATGACATAGATGGTGATCTGGAAAAGATAGCCACTTACACTGGCAACAGGAATGTGCATTTCGTGGAACTGTTTCAGGGTCACGATCGGCCTCATCTTAATACAGCCGTCAGGCGTAATAACATGTGACTTGGGGGTGCGCTGATGACAGAAAGCATGGGTCACATTTCAGTGGTGTCGGTGGAGTCTATCAGCAGGACGGGTTTCACTAGACATGGCCTGCACCTCAACAGGTATGGGAAGGTTAGCAAAGCTTATAGGTGACAGCATAGGTGGGGTTGGTGGGATCACTCATGGGAAAATTCCTACAGTAGTGGGTGTTAGAGCTGCACCTTTTTTACATTGAAGTCAGGTGATAGGTATTCCTGCTTAAGGGAAGTCTCTCTAACAAAGGAACCACTTTTGACAAAGCTTAGGTATCCGAGTAATGAGGGAATTAGTATATTTCATCAAAATATACAAGGTATTAGAGATAAAGTTAGTGAATTGCTTATAGATGTTGACTCTGAAATTATTGGTGTATCTGAACACTTCTTAAATAAGGAGATAATTCAAAGGCTTCCTTTACCAGGATACAGGTTGGCTGGCAGCTTTTCGAGGAGCTCCTTGCGGTGTGGGGGAGTAGCCATGCATGTATGTGAAAAACGGAATTCCATTTGAGTCAATTGATGTTTCAAAGTACTGCACTGAAAAGGCGTTTGAATGTTGTGCAGGTGTGGTTAAATTTAATGGAGCTAAACTTCTAACTGTTGTTATTTATAGATACGCAGACTCTGATTTCACAATATTTTTGCTTAAGCTAGAGGAGGTTCTTGGTTCACTTTATAGGAAATACAAAAAGTTAGTTATATGTGGTGACTTCAATATTAATTGTATAAGTGATTGTGCAAGGAAGAGGATGGTGGTAGACCTCCTTAATTCATATAATCATATGCAAACCGTATCCTTTCAAACTAGAGTACAAGGGAACAATAGAACAACCATAGACAACATTTTTGTTCATTCCTCATTACTAGAAGGGCATTCTGTTAGCAAAAAGGTGAATGGCCTTTCAGATTATGATGCACGAATTTTAACTCTAAAAGATTTTTGTGCTGTAACACGTGTTAAATATAGTCATCAGCTGTTTAGGAAAGCTGATCCAGTTGCTGTAGAGACCTTTGTAAACCTTATAAAGGAACAAGAGTGGCAAGATGTTTATAGCGCTGATACAGTAGACGATAAATATAATGCTTTTCTCAAGACTTTTCTCGTGCTCTTTGAAAGTTGCTTTCCGTTAGAACATTCAAAACAGGGTACTAGCACAAACAGGCAGCCTGGGTGGCTGACTAGAGGGATAAGAATATCTTGTAGAACAAAGTGGCAATTATATCAATACGTTAGAAACAGTCAAAATTTAAATGCAGCAGCCCATTACAAACGGTATTGTAAAGTGCTTAAAAATGTTATTAGGAAGGCAAAAAGTATGTGGTATGCAGATAGAATAACTAAGTCTCAGGATAAAATTAAAACCATATGGTCAGTCGTAAAGGAAGTGGCTGGTCTGCAGAGACAGGTCGAGGATATAGATTCAGTGCATAGTTTGAATGTCCGTGTTACTGATAAGTCACATATATGTGCAGTGTTTAATAATCACTTTCTGAATATAGCAGGTGAACTAAATAGAAACCAAGTCCCAACAGGAAATCATATAGCGCTCGTAGAAAAAAGTGTTCCGAGACTGTTACCTGAAACGCTCCTCCATGATACTGACAAGAGGGAGATTGAGTTAATAATTAAATCACTAAAGACCAAGAACTCTCATGGATGTGACGGGGTATCTAGCAGAATACTGAAGTATTGTTCCATGTATGTTAGCCCAGTACTTAGCCATATCTGTAACTTTTCCTTTAGAAGTGGTCGCTTTCCTGACCGATTGAAGTACTCGGTAGTGAAGCCACTTTATAAAAAGGGAGACAGGGATAATATTGACAATTATAGACCTATTTCTATGCCATCGGTGTTTGCTAAAGTTATCGAGAAGGTTGTATATACAAGGTTACTGGAACATTTAAATTCACATAATTTGCTGTCAAATGTTCAGTTTGGTTTTAGAAATGGTTTAACAACTAAAAATGCTATATTCTCTTTTCCCTGTGAGGTTTTGGACGGATTAAATAAAAGGTTGCGAACGCTAAGAGTTTTCCTTGATGTAACGAAGGCTTTTGACTGTGTTGACCACAAAATATTACTGCAGAAGTTGAACCATTATGGGGTAAGGGGTGTAGCTTACAATTGGTTCGCCTCTTACTTTAAGAACAGAAAGCAGAAGGTAATTCTCAGCAATATTGAGAGTGGTAGTGATGTTCAGTCCCAATGGGGCACTGTTAAGTGGGGCGTTCCCCAAGGATCCGTGCTGGGGCCACTGCTGTTTCTTATTTTTATAAATGATATGTCTTCTAGTATTACAGGTGATTCAAAAATATTTCTGTTTGCTGATGACACCAGCTTGGTAGTGAAGGATCTTGTGTGTAATATTGAAACAGTATCAAATAATGTAGTTCATGAAATAAGTTCATGGCTTGTGGAAAATAATTTGATGTTAAATCACAGTGAGACTCAGTTTTTACAGTCTCTAACTCAGAATTCAACGAGAACCGATATTTTGATCAGACAGAATGGGCATATTATAAGCGAGATGGAACAGTTCAAGTTCCTAGGCGTTCGGATAGACAGTAAGCTGTTGTGGAAAGCCCATGTCCAGGATCTTGTTCAGAAACCAAATGCTGCTTTATTTACCATTAGAACAGTATCTGAAACAAGTGACACTTCAACACGAAAAGTACTCTACTTCGCATATTTTCATACGTTTATATCGTATGGTAGTATTTTTTGGGGTAATTCTTCTGATTCAAAAAGGGTATTTTTGGCTCAAAAACGGGCTGTTCGAGCTATATGTGGTGTACGTTCGAGAACCTCTTGTCGACGCCTATTCAATAATCTGGGAATTCTGAAATTGCCCTCACAGTATATATTTTCTTTAATGTCGTTTGTTGTTTGCAATATTAGCCTATTCCCAAGAGTTTGCACCTTTCACTCAGTTAATACTAGGCAGAAATCCAATCTGCATGTGGTATGCACTTCCTTGACTCTTGTGCAGAAAGGAGTGCAGTATTCTGCTGCATCCATTTTCAATGAGCTACCACAAGAACTCAAAAATCTTAGCAGTAGCCCAAACTCTTTTAAGTCTAAACTGAAGAGTTTCTTCATGGCTCACTCCTTCTATTCTGTCGAGGAGCTCCTGGAAGATCTAAAAAATTAAGCAAATTCCAGTGTTACATTGTTGATTTTTTTTATTTAAACTTACTTGTCACCTGAATATGTTTTTAATATTTCATTTTATCTGTTTCTAATATCGTGTTATAATTTCATGTATTGACTTGTTCCATGACCATGGAGACTTCTCCTCAATTTGCTCCCACGGAACAATAAATAAAAACAACACGATAGCACTTCGTTGGTCATATCAACTGTAACACAGAACTGCAACTCTATTTATATACCCGTCGATGGTGCGTACGTGCACGAACTTACATTGACATCAGACCATGTCTTCTACGTGCCTTATTTTTTTGACAGCTTATGCATTTTCTACATAACAGTTATTTGTTCTGACAGTTACTGAGCCTTGACCTTTCAAAGGTAGTCTTTCATTACGCAGATGAGAACGTTATTTACAGAGGTACTGGCGAAAAGTGAAGCCATATGGCATTTACAACAAAAACAGCTATGAAAGCCGTGATCCGATGGCTGGTTGTAACAGCGTAACCGTACACATGAGATGTACAGCCTCAGGTATATCTCGTAGGATTTCGAGATATCACGTTGGGTCTTTTAAAGATGTCCATCGCACAGCATAAGATAACGCTCGTTTTTACGAAGTGGTGCTGCAACTGTTTGAATCGCATGAAAAAATGGATCTGCATTTCGGCAAAGAGCACACAAGTTTTGTACCGTGGTATACAGTAGTATTGAGTCCTGATGAGGTATTTTTGTTGTGTGGTGGCGATAGTGTTTACTTACAGTGCGAGTGTGTGTGTGTGTGTGTGTGTGTGTGTGTGTGTTTTATCTTTCCGCAAATCGAGGTTTTCATTTGCCTTGCAGACCGCTTCCTTGCTGCTTTATTGCGTTGAAAATAACAGTGTTTACCTGTCAAAATAATGGCGGTTGTTGAAGACCTCGCCGGGCTTTATTCCCGTAAGCTATCTGAACGTTTTATACGCTGAGAGGAACTCAGGTTTTAAAAATTTGTTACTTTTGTTAAAAACTTATGATTTAATACATGTTGCTCAACGTTTTTAATAATCACGGAATAAATGTAAATAAAAGGAAAAAGTGTATTGTTACTAGTGGGATACGAACCAATGACGTTCGAATGAAAGAGCTTTAGCTACGCACTCAGCTGGCAATTATTGCATTGATAATTTTTAAATCTTTCGTACTGAACAGTGCTCGAAGACTGAAAGTTTAGCGAGTTTTTTGGAGCATTTCATTGTACTGCTTTAGGAAACTGACGTCCGGCCACTGAACTTCAAATGCTATACGTATGAACAAACTGAGAGCGGGCGGAGCAGTCCATAGTACTGTTTATTGGGACAATACCTTCATAGAAATTTAATTGGCTTCTGGATACTTCATCATATAACCTTTTCCCATCAGTTTTGTGAAACTTCAGTCATCCGCGTATTTTATTTTTACAAGTTACATGGAGCTTCTTAATTTCTTATTTATACGCGTCTCACACACTCATATATAGATTTCTACAATTACAGAGGGCACACATAGTAACGTTACATTTCAAATCCACACATATGCACGCGGGGTGAGGGGAAACTCAAATCCGGGACCTACGACACTACGGCATGAAATGATTCAACAAAATCACCCACAAATCGAGTGAATGGGCACTGATTTAGCTAGTCCAGAATGCTCTATCAACAGTACATTACAGAGAGCACCCGAAACTCCTCATTTGAAGATTTCGTATGACTAGTTACTCGCAAGGTTACCAGCAAAGAGCGTTCTCATCACTAGATGTAATGGCCTACTGCTAGTTGTTATTCATCTGTGTATCATTTTTATAAGGATATTGGACATGTCATGATATTACAATTTTAGAGCAAAGAAAAGAAGTAATTCACATTACTTATTATTTACATACTTACAGATCTAGTTTGACAGGGTTGGAATAGGTAGTCAACCATGGCCTTATGGTAAGAACCACCCCCGGCTTTTCCTATAGCCATTTGGGGAAAGTATACATTTGTGGCGGTACGCCACATAACGTGATAAAAATGATATTAAATAACTTCGCAAATATACCAAAACTGACGTCGTAACGAAATATGTTATTGCGTGAACTTACGAAGATATCAATGTTGTCTCTTCTCAGAAAAATAACAAAGACTTTGTAATCAATTAATATCATATGTGAATGTAATTAAAATATCTTTTTTTTTTTTTTTGCAAAAAGATTCCCACTCTTCCCTTTTTTTTGTAGTGTAAGAAGCTATTTTGTGACGAGGCACGAAAACGTGTAAGTTTCATGTAGTATTTAGCCTAAATATAATCAAGTATTACTTAAAAGTGTTGTCAGATTTTATTTGCACCAGCTCCTATATTCATGAAGTGGCAAAATTAATTTCCTTATGCAAATTTTATAGGGAAACATTGGTGCAGAGGTCAGCGCCATTGTTGTAAATGATAGCGGCCCAGAGTCGTAATAAATATCTTAATATTCTCTAATTTTGCAAAGTAAAAATAAATTTAAATGTAAGAGATTTCTCTTGATTAGCGGTTCTTCCTTTGCAACAATAAAAGTCATCAATATTTCCAATACTGAACCATATTTGAGTAAACTGCGTTCAATATATATTTTCGAGACTCGCTTAACAAAATCGCCGAAATCCCCTTAGACTTTGCTGACGTCTTTTTATATAAAAGCACCGTCTCGGGCAAATCAACTGCAAGAAGCACCACAATTGAGGCACTGACGTAAATAATTTTCCAGTTGTGAAGCAGGCACAATAATATTAACTTCAACTTTTCACAATATATAAAAAGCAATATATAAAGCACTATCACACGTTCTTCCAAAGAAATTCTTTGATAATACAAAAAGCTAGTGCTGCACTCTTCATTCGGTGTTTGTGTTTTCATTTGTACCTACAAAATTACACTATACTGAATCACGTTAGCTATCAGTATTGTTCAAGCTATCATTTTATTGCATTTACGGTAAAAGTTTCGTCATCCTCTTCTGAATACTTTAGTTATGCAGGTCAGAACACTGCGATTTTTTACTACATATAAAAAAGTACGCTCCGAAGCATCTCGCTGGATCTATTTTCGCAAAAGTCATAGTATATTCTTCGCACAGGGTGGGGAATTTGTTGTAGTTTCAGCAATCTGCATTCCATGGGGCCTTGCGTCTAACATTTCAACGATAATTAAAAAAACACAGGAGGAATAATGGATGTAGGTTGCATTAGTTACGCAGAGATGATACTAGCACAGGAAAGACTAAGGTGGAAAGCTGCCCAAACCAGTCTTCCGACTACAGACCACACCAGAAATGAACAGTTCGTTTTTGTATTAAGTCTTTCCTTTATTCCGCTTTCGTGAAAATCTCTCACTTGAACAGTATCCAGAAGAGGTAGCAGAGACATTTTAATCTTGACCACCTGTGAAAAGTCATTCACGAAAATGGTTACCCTTGTTGGCGGTTCCAGGGGAGCGAGAGAGAGACAGAGAAAGAGAGAGAGAGAGAGAGAGAGAGAGAGAGAGAGAGAGAGAGAGAGATGACCAGAGGGGTTGCGGGCGTGCAGGTGAGACTTCTCCGAGGAATAAAGTGATAAGCTTTTGATTTTTTTTGGATTAAAGTCGATAAATTTAGTCAGAACATTAAACGACAAGTTAATCCGGTCTTCAAGCGACCAGTAAAAACACAATTTATGAAATTTGTGAAGCAATAGCATGGGATTCAGAGTGACCAAAATATTTTCGGAGTGTCGTTACTTGGAGGTAGGGCAGGCTTTCCGCGCTGTAGCATTATGAAAATACCATGAAAGACGCTAATGCCTATCCTAATTCGAGTAATCAGCTGTGGCGGAAAGTGGTTGGAATAATGGATACAGAATTGTTTCCCACGACACCTCTGTCCTCACACATGGACGATTGAAATTAAAATACTCGACAAAAATGTCTTGCAGCTCGGTCGCAGGTTCGAATCCAGCCTCGGGCATGGATGTGTGTGATGTCCTTAGGTTAATTAGGTTTAAATAGTTCTAAGTTCTAGGGGACTGATGACCTCAGAAGTTAAGTCCCACAGTGCTCAGAGCCATTTGAACCATTGAACCTCTCACTTTGGAATACAAGATCCGGTACTGTTACTGCTAACATGGTAGGGTAGGCAACGATCAGAGGTGATAGCAAGGGTCAAAACAAGTAAAAAATATCTAGCTTCACAATGCATACCTTAAGAGCTACGAGCACTTGGGCATCTTCGATAGGGTGCAAGCCCTTTGTTCTCCATATTTTGGGATGACGTAGTGTAGATGAAAACAAGAAAAATGCAGTAAACATGGACTCTAAAATGCATATCTTTAGAGCTACGCCACTCGCCCATTAGAAGAAACATGTTTCTCAGTAGCGAAGATAAACAAATGCTCGTAACCATTACGGTATAGTTAGAGCGCTTGTTAACTAGACTTTTTCTTATGATGGTCCGTACTGCTACTTCATAAAGTTGCCTACCCTACATTCTTCGTAAAAACAGTATCGGTACATATACTACTATACCACTGTCAGAAGTATCAGAACGGTTTCCGCTTATAACTTTCCATTCGGTCATTTTCGCACCAGGGTCCCTTACCTCAAATTAATACCTTTACCCTTCTCAACATCACTGAAAATTTATAACATTACCACGTAATCACCCTGTATAATGGTGCTGCAAACGTGCTACCTGAGGCCAGAGTAAATCTTTCATTCGATATCGGAATGAGCAGAATTTTTGTAACATTTCGCAAGATAAAAATTATGTGGGGAACAATCACTCAGAACCTTTGCCTTTTGAAGCTTACGTGCTTACATGCCTGGAATAGGACTCCTGCAATTAAGTGTAGAAAGTAAAGTCGTCCTGAAGTCGAATGTTTGTTTAAACACTGGAGTGCATTCCACCGACCGTTGAACTGGTTCATCCAGCCACTTTAACGCGGCCTCCGAGCCACGACATTTTGCACATACAGAAATCATCGCGTCAGGAGAAAGAAGCGACAACTGACATAAAAAATCTTGAGACCAATTGGGGATAAGGCACTTACCCACTGTGCTGCCGAAGCACATTCAGTATAGACAAATGTTGTCCGCCCACAGGTCTCGGCTTTGAAACCTTATCAGACCATTAATCTCTCAAGAAACTTCATGTTTCCCTAGTTCTTCAACAGTACTGCCACAGACCACTGTTTCTCGTCTTGCAGTTCATTCATTTCTAATTTCTTCTGGTGTCTAAAAATATTTGTGCAAGCAGCTAAAAAGAGTGGTTAGTATTAAAACCAGTTTTATCATTAATCGTACCATCCAGTTACCTCATGGCCCTTATCCGCCTTGAAGATGGCATGACTACCTTGATATTAAAATCAGCTTCCAGTAACTGTATTGTTATGCTTTTTGTCCAGTTATCTTAGAATCCAAACTGTCGTAGCTCTTTTGTGACTTCTTTCACTCACCTCCTCCAGGTGTTGCCATCGGGGCGTGTTCACTCAGGCATTCCCGCTATCTCTGTTTTGCCTTGAAGATGGTCAGGCATGCAAGATTTCTGTTCTGACCATCGAAGATTTCTCATCTCCATTTTGTATCTCGTATTGGATGATGGATGTTACGCGCGACATTAGGCCAAAAGAAATACACTACGGTCAAAAGTTTTTGATCACTTATCACAACTATGAATCTGTGGTTAAAACAGCAATTTCGTTTTGAATATTCTATCACCTTCTCGTTCTAAGAATAAAACATATACAAACATGTAAAGACTAAGCGCCTTTGTTATGCATTTGACTGGTTGTTCGCATACGGGCGCTGAAGAATATCCACAACAATATTAATGTGCCTTTACCTATGACGGCTCCATTCGAATGGGCGTCATTCCTTCAGCTGTTCGCTTTAGTTTACAGTACATTATGTGCATCTAGTCGTGTGTCTGTATGCCTGATCAGGATCATACCGTATTGCATCCTAATGGGACGCAAGCAGGAGAATGGAATTGGAGAACGTGCTGTAATTGTAGCTCTGTATCAGGAAGGCTATTCTAGTAGGGCAACAGCAACAGAAATCGGCAAATTCCCGTCTACAGTGGTCTGTACATTGCACAAACTGCTGTCAAAACAGGTGTTTCGAGATATGGAAGGCCCCCAGGTAACACCACACGGGTAAGATCAGTTCATACGTGTACAGAGTAAATGTAGGAGGACTCGCACTGCAGCTAAAATTAGCGAGGAAGTATGTGAGCAGCTCGAAGCTCTGTCTCAAAAGAGCAAAGCCATCTCTATAAACAAGGTTTAAAGGGGAGCATAGCGGCAAAAAACCTTTTTACCTAAACAAAATAAGGTGACAAGATTGCAACGGGCACAGCAACATAAAAACTGGAGCGTGCAGCATGGTACAAGGTATTATTCACGGACGAATCTAAGTAGGAATTATTTGGAAACCATCGTCAAATGTTTGTTTGTTGACTTCGTAGAGAGCGTGTGAAAAGTCAGTGTGTGATGCCAACGGTGAAGCTTGGTGCAGGGTTGGTCATTGTATGGGGATGTTTTGCGGGTGCCAAAGTCTGTAGTCTAGTGAGAATTAATGGAACATAAAGGAAGTAAAGACATCAACAATGCAGTCCATCTGGAAAGAGACTTATTGGTCGCGGGTTTGTTCTGCAGCAGTACGATGATCCCAAACATGGTTCTAAATTGTGCAGGCGTATGTCAATAGAACAGAGAAATGTGGAGGACTGAAGAATATGATTTCGCTAGATTAGTCACCAGACATAAATCCCTTTGAACACTTATGGTATGAACTTAACAAGAAGGTCAGAAAAATGAGTATCTAATATTGAAGATCTATAGAATAATTTACAGACTTATTGGATTCCAAAACCTGCAAAAAGACTACAAATTCTTATCTCCAGAATCTCCAGGAGTTTTTGCAGCAGATCTGAGGGCAATTTACTTTATTATATTGAAGGAAAATATCTATTTTATTGGTCTGTTTAGTTTGTACGATGTATTTGTACACTGAAATGAAGTGAATAGCTTTTATCACGGTTGATCGAAAACTTTTGAGCTGTAATGTACTAGTTTCTTGCGATCCGTCTTTGGAGAAGCTAAAATCTACTCCAAATTTTATTGTATTTAATGATAGCGAGGGAGAACATTTATTTTGTTGGTCTATTTAGTTTATATGATACATTTGTACACTGAAATAAAGCATATGGCTATTATCATGGATGATCGAAAACTTTTGACCAGTAGTGTAGTAGTTTCTTGCTATCCGTCTTCGCGATACGCAACGTCTAATTCCCACACAACACCAATGGAACTCATTCCAGTATGCGCAATGATAGTAGTTTTTTTGCTGGAAGCGTTACTTCAAGTCATGTTATATTTCACAGTAATGTGAGATCTGAATAAATTAATAAACCTTAGTTTTACCTCCTGATTTAATTTGTTGTTTTGCATGCCGAGCTTATGATTGAGTCACGCCAAGATTATGGTTGACTCATAATCATCATTTTTCTGTTTTCTAGTTGCGTACGAGCCAACTTCAAAAGACCAAAATGTTCATTTTGGGTCAACGTCAGTTTCGCTAACGTTTTGTAGATCTTTCCAGCTCTACTGTCTGGAAGTTTATAATCTGATGTTACGTTTATAGTTTACATCTACATCTACATCTACATGACTACTCTGCAATTCACATTTAAGTGCTTGGCAGAGGGTTCATCGAACCACAATCATACTATCTCTCTACTATTCCACTCCCGAACAGCGAGCGGGAAAAAAGAGAGTAGTTGCAAAAGAGAACACTGGCGACAAACTTTCCGACGTGATCGGCTGTTATAATCATGCGTATTCCTAATTTTCTGAAACTGGGAAAATAGTAATACCTAGCAAGAGAATATTCTAGTAAGTAAAGAGAATAACGAAATATGTGAAACAGGTAAATGGTTCTGGAGTACAAAGACTATCTGCATACCCAGTTCCGGATCCTCTCATTGCAAATGTTCTTCCACCAAATAGAATCGAACTTGAAGTTGGTGTCTCCATTATCCTTCATGTAGCTTGTGTTGGTTTCTTTTCAAATTTTGTTCTCTTTTTATTCCTCGAATTATCTAAAACAATGCGACTTCGGCATCGTTTCTGCTCAGCGCTACCAAGAATAGCGAACATTTCTTAAGTGAAAGACCCTAGCTTAAAAAAACAACTACTACTTTTGTCTTGTAAATTGTTAGAAATAATGTCTTATACTACTCGTTTCAGGTGACGATAAATTCAAAAACTTGGTTTTACTAACACCAGAATGGCGAAAACGGACAGCGGATTCACTACACCTTTGGTCTGATTTATTTAAGCCCCCAAGATATTCTTGATGTTTTTGGCGACGTGGTCAGTATACAGCCACAAGAGGAAGAAGTCAAGCGGTTTGCAGATTACATTGTGGAAAATGACATCGATGAGGAAGAATATGCATTGTTTCCTCCGTAAGTTTCGGCAGCGGATCCTGCGTCATTGCGGCGTACTACTAACGCTTGTGAGAATTTTCATTCTCGATTCAATACTTCGTTTGAGTCCCCTCATCCAAATATCTTCAAATTTTCTAAAAATGTAAAACATTCACAAACCGATACGTATATAAAAATTAATTCTGCCAGAAATGGCCATATCAGCGCAACGGATGCAAACAGTAAAAAGAGACAAGCTTTCACACAACAAGAACTAGATTTAGTAAAAACTGGTGGACTTAGCAAAGTAGATTTTGGAAAGTGCGCGTCATCAAAGCAGCCGCAAGTTGAAGACGAGCATATAAAACAAATTAAGTTGTTTTCATGAAATATTTTGTATCTGTAATGTTACATGAAATCTTTGCTTTTATATACATTTCGTTTTCATTATATCTCTTTCATGGAACCGTCGTTTTCAATGAGGTTTTGAAACCATGTGTTCCCTTCCAGGACTGATTAGAGTGTTTCCGAATTCTAATGTTTGGTTTTCCACCAGCAGGTAGAAGTTGCCGAAGTTGCATTACATCTGCTGGAACGCAATCTTTGACGTGAAGGGGGCGTGGCACGTTTGCCGCGAGTGTCGTTGAGACTGTTTTTGTGGTAGAGGCAGTGAGTGAAGCAGCACGGATAGGGATGTATGTGGGGCAGCGGGCATTGGTTTGTTCTACTGGCCATGTGGCTTCTAAGTTGGTCGCTGAGCGTCTTTTGGACTCGAGGGACTTATACCGAAAACGGGAGTGTGTACATTATTCCTTTGGCCGACCATGTCTGGATGCGAGCGGTGGGTCGTTGTTATCGATACATCTTCCGGCGGCTCCAAGTTTTTCCAGTTTTTGTCATCGCTTTCCGAGTTTGTATGTTCAGTGAGCTGCTATTAGTTCGTTGCTTGGATGACAACACCACGCGGTATTCGTAAAGACTGATCTTGCTCTCCGCTGCGAGCGTGATTATTGTGACTGGCTCGCTTCGTACAGGTGTTTGCGCCCTGCTGTTTCTATATCGGATTCAGTTCAGTCTCCTGTTATTGTTGTTCCCTGCTCTGTGTTTGATCAGGTGATTTGAGGAGCGCGTCGCTCCTACAGAAGCATAATAGTTTCCATTTGGTAACAGTCATAAAGTTATTTGATGGTGTGTTTTAAAGTATTGGGGTCTTATAAATTGCTTTAATATTCAATGCGTCGTTATTTTGGACGTTGCAGTGTTTTTGCCTGGTATGTTGTGCACTAAATCGCCAAGTCGTCGTCTCTAGTTATTTGGAGGCTGCTAGTTTAAGCGCCTTACTATGGCAAGTCATGTTTCACGTATTTTGGTAGGTTATACTTCCAAGCCAAGCCAGTGTGTAAATAGGTGAGCTTAATCAACCAACCGTTCGCGTCTTACGCTCACCTGCGTTTTCCATCCCGCGTGACGGTTAAGTATTTACCATTTCCGCCTCGTCGCGCGATTTGAAGCTGAATGTCCGCTGGCATCTGAAAGTCTTCATTACCAGGTGTAAGTGGGGGCGGTTGCCTTGGCCAGTTACCTTATTATCCCTCAGCAACTTTGCAGAATTGTTTTGTCCGCAATGGCAGCGTGTAATCTGATGACTTACGCCTCTCTGTTCATCACGCTATCGTTATATGTTCGTGTCTTGTGGCGTGTTCCCACTGGTTGTTTTGGAAGGGAGGAACCTGATGAGCAGCATATCGGGCCTGACCTGACGTAATTTTGGGTCCGTTCGTGCGGACCACATAACCCTGCGCGTGGTGGTTTCATATCGAGCAGATTTCTCGTTCTTTTGTTTTTTTTTGTTTCCTTTTAATGAATTCCTTTTTAGGTAAATCTCAACTATTTGTTGTGTTTTAGCCAAACACACTGAACAAATGTTTGTGGACTAACTATCTGAAGACTGTTTGCTCAGAACCTATGAAGAGATAATAGTGTAACTACAACTGGTTAAATATTACCTTGCTTCACTTATTAAAATTTGCTGTAAATATTTCAACAATAGTAAGCAGTGGTACACAAGATTTGTACTCTTTTGGAAGGAGAATAACGCTTGTAGGAAATTTAAATTTTCGTACGTCATGTTCTCATGAATGACTTTCGGAGAGCTGACAGCAAGTATTTGAATTAAGACTGTAAACTTTTCTTATTTCATCTCTCTGAAATATTTGATAAATTTTTAATTCTTCTTAAGTAATTTAGTTTAATTTAACAGTTTGGTCTTAATATGTCAAGGTCTTGTTGGCTTAGTCAATAAAGTCGTTTCGCTGGCAAATATTAATAAAAATCTTCATACAAACGATGTACAACCTTATTTGGCTCGGTCCTTCCACTGCCAGCCAATCTTTCACCAGTAGTGTGCACAACAGCGTAGCTCATGACGCGCGAATACCCTTACATTAGTCATCCACTATTTGAGAATGAGAGCATTTAGTGATCTGAAACGAATTTGGTCTATAATTTCAGGCCATTACGAAGCTTTTTTTGCCGGCGGGGTGGCCGAGCGGTTCAAGGCGATACAGTCTGGAACCGCGCGACCGCTACGGTCGCAGGTTCGAATCCTGCCTCGGGCATGAATGTGTATGATGTCCTTAGGTTAGTTAGGTTTAAGTAGTTCTAAGTTGTAGGGGACTTATGACCACAGCAGTTGAGTCCCATAGTGCTCAGAGCCATTTGAACCATTTTGTAGCTTGTTTTCGCTGACAAGACAACCCCCACAACATGATTAAATGAAAAAAACTTCTGTTGCTTACTACATTTTAGCTGCATAAAGAATGACGTTTTAATTTATTACTTCGTTACTACTAATTGTATTCGCGACACATTTTGCAGGCGGTATTCATATACATCTTTGAGTGTGCCAGCAAAATTATATCATTTTACGCCACATAGTTCAGTAGATATTATGTGAAATACTGACAAGCATGACATCGTGCATGACATTTCAATCTATTATCTCTTTTCTGAACTCTATTCGCAACACATTTCGCAAATAGTATCCACGTATGTCGCTGAATGTACCTACAAGAATATATCATTGTGCGACACACAACTCAGGAGATGCGACGACATATATATTGAGCTGCGCCAAAATGAAGCTGCAGGGCCAAATTGGCTATAGATACAGGTGAAATATATATACAAACACGTGAGAAATACGTTTAGATATGCGATACATATTTTACAAGCGCGTACGGGATAAAGTCGCGGGTAAAAAAAAACACATTCTAAATCCCTGGAATGATTTCAACCAAATGTGCTACACAGATACGGTCTGGAAGGAAATTTTACCGAGCGAGGTGGCGCAGTGGCTAGCACACTGGACTCACATTCGGGAGGACGACGGTTCAATCCCGTATCCGGCCATCCTGATTTAGGTTTTCCGTGATTTCCCTGAATCGCTCCAGGCAAATGCCGGGATGGTTCCTTTGAAAGAGCACGGCCGACTTCCTTCCCCATCTATCCATAATCCGATGAGACCGATGACCTCGCTGTCTGGTCTCCTCCCCCCCCCCCCCCCCCCCCCAAAAACAACCCAAAGGACATTTTGTAGGGGTAACAACCACCAGCTTTCTATTGGGGAGAGTGATAATGTGAAGGGAGGAAGCAAGAGGACGAGATGGAGAGATAGAGAGGGGAGAGGAGAAGATGGACTAGTAGAAGAGTGGAATGTATAGATACCCGGACAATGGCAGGTACTCAGCTGGTTTTATTTTATAATATAAGTTAAGCAACTTTGGGACACACAGTCTAGGTAGGAATACAGTGAGTGGCTGGAAAACATGGTGACGCACTGTGACACGAATCTTTCGTCGACTGCCGCAAACTAGGCGGTGCATTTGGCCCGCATCTCGTGGTCGTGCGGTAGCGTTCTCGCTTCCCACGCCCGGGTTCCCGGGTTCGATTCCCGTCGGGGTCAGGGATTTTCTCTGCCTCGTGATGGCTGGGTGTTGTGTGCTGTCCTTATGTTAGTTAGGTTTAAGTAGTTCTAAGTTCTAGGGTACTGATGACCATAGATGTTAAGTCCCATAGCCATAGTGCTCAGAGCCATTTTGCTACAAGCAAACAAATGCACCGCCCCAAATGGTTCAAATGGCTCTGAGCACTATGGGACTCAACTGCTGTGGTCATAAGTCCCCTAGAACTTAGAACTACTTAAACCTAACTAACCTAAGGACATCACATACATCCATGCCCGAGGCAGGATTCGAACCTGCGACCGTAGCAGTCGCACGGTTCCGGACTGCGCGCCTAGAACCGCGAGACCACCGCGGCCGGCTGCTTGTAGCAGTAGCAGAAATAGTTTATTACACGCTATATTCAAATCAGGTGCGTCTGGCTCACAAACCATCGATCACCTCTGTGAAAGTATGCACATCTAGTTAGAAATCGACAGATGATATAACGAAATTAAATCAATATGGTATATTGTTAAGGCAAAGAAGCCATAAAAGGAGACACCATTTGTGTTTAAGACAATGGAAACATTGTGAACGGAAGTTCATGTTTAGCAGAAAATTTTAATAATTCCTTTTTAAAAGTTGGCGATAAAATAGGGCAAACGTTTCAACAACGTTTTAACAACAATACAGAGGACATTTAGTGAATTAAAAATTAGTCTCCCATCCCCACCCATCTTTAGTAAGGAAGGTCATCATGACTCATAAGTAAACGTTGATATGACGTGGACCGTAAAGCTAGTAAGATACTAACACGTTGTGGCCCAGTAATATGTAATGTTCTTAGTCACTTACGTAATGCATAATTATCTCAGGTTATTTTCGAGAAAGACTGGAATATGCCACTGTTAGGCCTCTGTACAAAACCGATGGGTGTACAGATGTCAATAACTACCGTTCGGTGTTACTCATTACAACATTCTCTAAAATTTTTGAAAAGGTAAAGTACTGCAGCGTCGGATGTCAAAAGGGCCACTCTACTGAATCAGTTACTTACACGTTTACTGAGCACATAATAAAATTTTTAAATAATAAAATATGGCCAAATGGGATCTTCTGCGAACTATCGAAGGCATTTGATTGAGTCAGTCATAATATTCTATTAGAGAAGTTAGGATTTTATGGAGTACGTAGTTCAGCAAATGGCTGTTAAGTTCTTATTTAATAAACAGAGAGCAGAAAGTTACTCTGTGTTGTCTGGGTGATACAAAGAGGGACGTGACATCATTGTAGTGTACACGTTTTCTGTGTTTGTGCTGTTGACACGTTACATATAATGAATTTGATCCATGGAACAAGTAACTAATGTAATGTAATGAATGCTGTCGACAGGGGATGTCAAATTGATTCCATATTTTTAGATTTCCAAAAGGGTTTCGACACCGTTCCTCACAACCGTCTTCTGACCAAACTGCGTGCCTTTGGAGTATCACCTCAGTTGTGCGACTGGATTCGTGATTTCCTGTCAGAAGGGTCACAGTTCGTAGTAACAGAGAAAGTCATCGAGTAAAACAGAAGCAGTATCCGCCGTTCCTCGGGGAAATGTTACAGGCCCTCTATTGTTCCTTATCTATATTAACAAAATAGGAGACAATCTGAGTAGGTCTTAGATTGTTTGCAGATGATGCTGTCATTTACCGTCTTGTAAAGTCATCAGATGACCAAAATGAATTGCAAAATGATTTAGATAAGATATCTGTGCGTTGCGAAAAGTGTCACTTGACCCTGAATAAAGAAAAGTGTGAAGTTATTCACATGAGTTCTAAAAGAAATCCTCTACATTTTGATTACGCGATAAGTCACACAGATATGACGGCTTTAAATTCAACTAAATACTTACGGATTACAATTACAAATAACCTGAACTGGAACGATCACATAGATAATGTTGTGGTTAGAGCAAACCAAAGACTGCGATTCATAGGCAGAACAGTTAGAAGGTGCAACAGGTCTACTAACGATACTACTTACACCACGCTTGTCCGCCCTACTCTGGAGTATTGCTGTGCGGTGTGGGATCCGCATCAGATGACATAAAAAAAGTATAAAGAAGGGCGGCTCGTTTTGTATTATTGCGAAATAGGGGATATAGTGCCACAGACATGATACGTGAATTGGAGTGGCAATCATTAAGACAAAGGCGTTTTTCGTTGCGACGGGGTCTTCTCGTGAAATTTCGATCACCAGTTTTCTCCTCCGATTGCGAAACCATTCTGTTGGCACCCATCTACATAGAGAGGAATGATCATCACGATGAAATAAGAAAAATCAGGGCTCGCACAGAAAAATTTAAGTGCTCATTTTTTCCGCACGCCGTTCGAGAGTGGAACGGTACAGAGACAACTTGAAGGTGGTTCACTGAATCCTCTGCCAGGCACTTAATTGTGAATAGCAAAGTAATCATGTAGATATAGATGAGATGTCCTTCTGTCTACACTTGTAGTTGAGCTGTCTGTCGGTTTACGCGAAAGGAAACATTACCCCTACGATGTTGAAGGTCCACAACAGACACTGTTGACCTCGTAAACACGAATTTTTCCGAATACTCTCCAGTATGCCACTTCCCCCTCCCCCCATGAACCATGGACCTTGCCGTTGGTGGGGAGGCTTGCGTGCCTCAGCGATACAGATGGCCGTACCGTAGGTGCAACCACAACGGAGGGGTATCTGTTGAGAGGCCAGACAAACGTGTGGTTCCTGAAGAGGGGCAGCAGCCTTTTCAGTAGTTGCAGGGGCAACAGTCTGGATGATTGACTGATCTGGCCTTGCAACATTAACCAAAACGGCCTTGCTGTGCTGGTACTGCGAACGGCTGAAAGCAAGGGGAAACTACAGCCGTAATTTTTCCCGAGGACATGCAGCTTTACTGTATGATTAAATGATGATGGCATCCTCTTGGGTAAAATATTCCGGAGGTAAAATAGTCCCCCATTCGGATCTCCGGGCGGGGACTACTCAGGAGGATGTCGTTATCAGGAGAAAGAAAACTGGCGTTCTACGGATCGGAGCGTGGAATGTCAGATCCCTTAATCGGGCAGGTAGGTTAGAAAATTTAAAAAGGGAAATGGATAGGTTAAAGTTAGATATAGTGGGAATTAGTGAAGTTCGGTGGCAGGAGGAACAAGACTTCTGGTCAGGTGACTACAGGGTTATAAACACAAAATCAAATAGGGGTAATGCAGGAGTAGGTTTAATAATGAATAGGAAAATAGGAATGCGGGTAAGCTACTACAAACAGCATAGTGAACGCATTGTTATGGCCAAGATAGATACGAAGCCCACACCTACTACAGTAGTACAAGTTTATATGCCAACTAGCTCTGCAGATGATGAAGAAATTGAAGAAATGTACGATGAAATAAAAGAAATTATTCAGATAGTGAAGGGAGACGAAAATTTAATAGTAATGGGTGACTGGAATTCGAGTGTAGGAAACGGGAGAGAAGGAAACATAGTAGGTGAATATGGATTGGGGCTAAGAAATGAAAGAGGAAGCCGCCTAGTAGAATTTTGCACAGAGCACAACTTAATCATAGCTAACACTTGGTTTAAGAATCATGAAAGAAGGTTGTATACGTGGAAGAACCCTGGAGATACTAAAAGGTATAAGATATAATGGTAAGACAGAGATTTAGAAACCAGGTTTTAAATTGTAAGACATTTCCAGGGGCAGATGTGGACTCTGACCACAATCTATTGGTTATGACCTGTAGATTAAAACTGAAGAAACTGCAAAAATGTGGGAAATTAAGGAGATGGGACCTGGATAAACTGAAAGAACCAGAGGTTGTACAGAGTTTCAGAGAGAGCATAAATGAACAATTGACAGGAATAGGGGAAAGAAATACAGTAGAAGAAGAATGGGTAGCTCTGAGGGATGTAGTAGTGAAGGCAGCACAGGATAAAGTAGGTACAAAGACGAGGGCTGCTAGAAATCCTTGGGTAACAGAAGAAATATTGAATTTAATTGATGAAAGGAGAAAATATAAAAATGCAGTATATGAAGCAAGCAAAAAGGAATACAAACGTCTCAAAAATGAGATCGACAGGAAGTGCAAAATGGCTAAACAGGGATGGCTAGAGGACAAATGTAAGGATGTAGAAGCTTATCTCACTAGGGGTAAGATAGATACTGCCTACAGGAAAATTAAAGAGACCTTTGGAGAGAAGACAACCACGTGTATGAATATCAAGAGCTCAGATGGCAGCCCAGTTCTAAGCAAAGAAGGGAAGGCAGAAAGGTGGAAGGAGTATATAGAAGGTTTATACAAGGGCAAGGAACTTGAGGACAATATTATGGAAATAGAAGAGGATGTAGATGAAGACGAAATGGGAGATACGATACTGCGTGAAGAGTTTGACAGAGCACTGAAAGACCTGAGTCGAAACAAGGCCCCCGGAGTAGACAACATTCCATTAGAACTACTGACGGCCTTGGGACAACCAGTCCTGACAAAACTCTACCAGCTGGTGAGCAAGATGTATGAGACAGGCGAAATACCCTCAGACTTCAAGAAGAATATAATAATTCCAATCCCAAAGAAAGCAGGTGCTGACAGATGTGAAAATTACCGAACTATCAGTTTAATAAGCCACGGCTGCAAAATACTAACGCGAATTCTTTACAGACGAATGGAAAAACTGGTAGATGCAGACCTCGGGGAGGATCGGTTTGGATTCCGTCGAAATGTTGGAACACGTGAGGCAATACTGACCTTACGACTTATCTTAGAAGAAAGATTAAGAAAAGGCAAACCTACGTTTCTAGCATTTGTAGACTTAGAGAAAGCTTTTGACAATGTTGACTGGAATACCCTTTTTCAAATTCTAAAGGTGGTAGGGGTAAAATACAGGGAGCGAAAGGCTATTTATAATTTGTACAGAAACCTGATGGCAGTCATAAGAGTCGAGGGGCATGAAAGGGAAGCAGTGGTTGGGAAAGGAGTGAGATAGGGTTGTTGCCTCTCCCCGATGTTATTCAATCTGTATATTGAGCAAGCAGTAAAGGAAACAAAAGAAAAATTTGGAGTAGGTATTAAAATTCATGGAGACGAAGTAAAAACTTTGAGGTTCGCCGATGACATTGTAATTCTGTCAGAGACAGCAAAGGACTTGGAAGAGCAGTTGAACGGAATGGACAGTGTCTTGAAAGGAGGATATAAGATGAACATTAACAAAAGCAAAAGGAGGATAATGGAATGTAGTCAAATTAAATCGGGTGATGCTGAGGGAATTAGATTAGGAAATGAGACACTTAAAGTAGTAAAGGAGTTTTGCTATTTGGGGAGCAAAATAACTGATGATGGTCGAAGTAGAGAGGATATAAAATGTAGACTGGCAATGGCAAGGAAAGCGTTTGTGAAGAAGAGAAATTTGTTAACATCGAATATAGATTTATGTATCAGGAAGTCGTTTCTGAAAGTATTTGTTTGGAGTGTAGCCATGTATGGAAGTGAAACATGGACGATAACTAGTTTGGACAAGAAGAGAATAGAAGCTTTCGAAATGTGGTGCTACAGAAGAATACTGAAGATAAGGTGGATAGATCACGTAACTAATGAGGAGGTATTGAATAGGATTGGGGAGAAGTTTGTGGCACAACTTGACTAGAAGAAGGGATCGGTTGGTAGGACATGTTTTGAGGCATCAAGGGATCACAAATTTAGCATTGGAGGGCAGCGTGGAGGGTAAAAATCGTAGAGGGAGACCGAGAGATGAGTACACTAAGCAGATTCAGAAGGATGTAGGTTGCAGTAGGTACTGGGAGATGAAGCAGCTTGCACAGGATAGAGTAGCATGGAGAGCTGCATCAAACCAGTCTCAGGACTGAAGACGACAACAACAACAACATGCCACTTCCCACGCATCTTGCACCAGTTATCATCCCACGTTTAGAGACGTGCTGCTATGTGGTAAGAGAGTGGTCAGAAGTATGATGATGTACACTCCCATATGCACCATCTAGTTACACTTTCTTTGACAATGATTTATTCATAATGAATTGTGGAATGGCAGTAATTTAAGGAGGTGCGCTCTTGAAAAAATGACTCCACCACATGTTATTGAGAGTTAGCGAGGAAGTACTAGCAACGATTGACTGAAACACTTGAAAGAAATGAACAGAAGACGAACTGTTAGCATTGAGAGATGTAATGAAGGCAGCAGAGGATAGAAAAGATAAACAGACAAGGCCCAATAGAAACCCTTGGATAACACATTGCCGCCCGCTGTGGTCGAGCGGTTCTAGGCGCTTCATTCCGGAATCATGCAGCTACTATGGTCGCAGGTTCGAATCCTGCCTCGGGCATGGATGTGTGTGATGTCCTTATGTTAGTTAGGTTTACGTAGTTCTAAGTCTAGGGGCTGATGACCTCAGATGTTGTCACATAGTGCTTAGAGCCATTTGCATTTTTGATAGCACATCATGTATTGAATTTTGCTGACGAAAGGTGGAGATATAAAAATGCACAAAATGAATTAGGCGAAATGGAATAAAGATGTCTATATACTGAAACTGATGGAAAGTGCAATATGGCTAACCAGGAATGACTGGAGGACAAACGCAAGGCTGTAAATCACTGTGTCTAAGGAAAAGACAGATGCCGCCTACAGCAAAATTAAAGAAGTCCTAGGAGGAAAGAGAAGCAGTTATGTGAATATCAATAGCTCAGATGGCACGACAGTACTAAGCAAAGCAGAGAAAGCTGAAAGATGTTAGGAATATATGGAAGGGCTACTCAAGGATCATAAACTGTATGGCAATATTATGGAAAAGGACGCAGATAACGATGAAAGGGGACTTATGATATTATGAGAATAATTTGACGGAGCACTGAGAGACCTAAGTCGAAACAAGGCCGCTGGAGTAGACGACATTCCCTGAGAACTACTGACATCCTTGAGAAGGCAGACATAACAAAACTTTTCCATCTGATGTGCAAGATACATGAGACAAGCCAAGCTCAGATTTCAGGAACAAGGTAATAAATCGTATTCCAAAAAAAGACAGGTGCAGACAGATGTGAATACTACAGAAACATTACTTTACTAAGTCATTTTCTAAAATACTGCCACGAATTATATACGGAAAGATGACTAAACTGACAGAAGCCGACATCGGGGATTCTGGAGAAATGTAGATCATACGAGGCAATACTGACCTTACGACTTCTCTTAGAAGATAAGTTAAGGAAAGGCAAAACTACGTTTATAGCATCTGTAGACTTACAAAAAGCTTCTGACATTTCTGATTGGAATACACTTTTTGAAATTCCGAAGGTTGCAGGGATAAATTACAGGAAGCGTAGATAATTTACAATTTATACAGAAACTAGATTGCAGTTGCATGGAATGAAAGGGAAGCAGTAGCAGAGGAGGAAGTAGGACATGCTTGTAGCCTATCCCTGATGTTATTCAAGCTGAGCACTGAGCAAGCAATAAAGGAAAGGGACTAAAAGATCAGAAAGAAGAAATAAAAACTTTTAGGTTTGCTTGTGACATTGTAATTCTGTCAGAGACGGCAAAGTACTAGGAAGAGCTGTTGAATGGGATGGTGTCTTGGAAAGGGATTATAAGATAAACATCAACGAAAATAAAACAAGATATTGGAATGGTGTAGATTTAAATCTGGTGTAAAAACTGGAACATTGTAAGTAATCGATGAGTTTTGCCGTTTGGGCAGGAAAATAACCTTTGATTGCAGAACAAGAGAGGAACATTAAATCCAGATTGGAAACGGCAAGAAAAGCAATTCTGAAAAAGAGGATTTTGTTAACATCTAATATCAATTTAAATGTCTGGTAGTCTTTTCTAAAGGAATTTGTCTGGAGCATTGCTATGTACGGAAGTCAAAAGTGTGCGATAAGCAGTTTAAACAAGGCGAAAATATAAGCTTTTGAAATTTGGTGCTACAGAAGAATGCTCACGATTAGATGGGTAAATCAAGTAACTACTGAGAAGTTGCTTAATCGAACTGTAGAAAAAATAAATTTATGACACAATTTGACTACCAGAAGGAATCGGTGACATGAAATATCCTGAGATGTGAAGGAATCTTCAATCTGGCGATGGAAAGCTCTCTGAGGGATAAAAACTGTAGTGGGAGAGAAAAGCTTGAATAAAATTAGCAGATTCAAATGGACGTAGGTACAATAAGCAACTTCAAAAGGATATAGGTTCTAGTAGTCATTCAGAAACGAAGAAGCTTGCATAGGACACAGTAGCGTGGAGAGCTGCATCGAACCGGTCTTCGAACTGCAAACGACAAAACGGAACATCTTGCAGTGGGACGAGCCTTGCCGTGACTTTTGGTTACTGAGTTTATAAATCTTACGCCTAACAAATATTTCCATAACGGCAAGAGCATAGAAAAGGAAGAAAGGCAAGTATGTGGTGTAGCATTGTACTGGTGATTTTAGTTAATTACGCATATTACGGCACGTTCGTTTGTATTTAGGGTACGCTACCAGTAACCAGAACATATGCTAAATATACGCTTTTGCTTGTAATATGTTGATAAAGAATATCGTTGCCTCCTAACAGTATGGAGTAACATCGCCATCGCATGGTTATTTATACATAATTTCTTGGGGGGCCATCTGTAGTACTAAACAGTTATCCAGGAACGAGGTACAAGTGCAGGTTCCTTATCTAACGGCTTCCAGGGACAGAATAAATTTTATTTCTAGTATTTCGCATAGTTATTGGCCGAATTTAAAAATTAAAAATGCTGTGACAACCTACTCACTAAGAGGTACAGTCTCATGTTAGAAGTCTAACGCAATGAGAGAAGACGGTGTGTTTGTCTTGAGGTAGAGTAACCGACGCCGCGCAAATACCTGGACTTCATTCATCCAGTATTTGAGCATAAGAGCAGTTAGCGAATTTCCAACAAACTTTACACATAATCCCAAACCTGTACGAAACTTTTTCTCGCTGATCCCCAAACTCTTACAAAATAATGAAAAAAGTTTATAAAGTGACACAATTTTAGAGACTTTCCTGGTCTCATATAGATATAGACTGAAGAGACGAGTGAAAACGTGTGACAAGGACGGGAATCGAACCTGGATCTGCTGCTTACTAGGCAGGTGCGTTAGCCACTTTTTTTTTTTTTTGTTATCTCATTTTGTTCATTTTCGTTCGTTGCATCTGCACGGGGCGGATGTCGCAAGACACCCGTTTCAGTTCGTCGTTGATCCACTAACTCAGTTTTTTTTATTACAGAGGACAGCTAACCCTCTGACCGAACACGCTGAGCTACCCTGCCGACAACACTAAGCTACCTAGGCACAGCGGTTCACACCACTGCGCAGATTACCCTGGGTCGCCTCCCTTCTCGATCCAGATTCTCACTGCCGCCCCAGTCTACTTTAAATTCTCCCTTGTGAACACGAACAGAATTGCCGAGACTCCCCATATTCTGGGTTGGGTGGGTTGTTTGAGGGAGGAGACCAGACAGTGAGGTCATCGGTCTCATCGGATTAGGGAAGGACGGTGAAGGAAGTCGGCCGTGCCCTTTCAAACGAACCATCCCGGCATTTGCCTGGAGCGATTTAGAGAAATTACGGAAAACCTAAATCAGGATGGCCGAACGCCGGATTCAACCATCGTCCTCCCGAATGCGAGCCCAGTGTGCTAACCACTGCGCCACCTCGCTCGGTCCCATATTCTGGAATAGCACCACAGTATCGAATGTAAATGGGGGATCGAGCCAAAAACTCATGTGCAAGTACTTATATAAATGAAATGACACGGGGAGAGCCTCAGCAGTTCTGTTCAGGAATTTAAAGTAGACTGGGACGACAGTGAGAATTTGGATGAAGGAAGGGCCGTCCGCGGTGGCCGTGCGGTTCTAGACACTACAGTCTGGAACCGCGCGACCGCTACGGTCGCAGGTTCGAATCCTGCCTCGGGCATGGATGTGTGTGATGTCCTTGGGTTAGTTAGGTTTAAGTAGTTCTAAGTTCTAGGCGACTGCTGACCTCAGAAGTTAAGTCCCATAGTGCTCAGAGCCATTTGAACCATTTGATGAAGGAGGAAGGTGTGCCAGAGTAATCCGCGTGCCAAGTTGACTTAGTAGCTAGCGCACCTGCATAGTAAGCAGAAGACCTAGGTTCGATTCCGAGGCACGGTACAAATTTTCACTCGCTACTTCAGTCGTTATCAGGAGGAAGAAAACTGGCGTTCTTCGGATCGGAGCGTGGAATGTCAGATCCCTTAATCGGGCAGGTAGGTTAGAAAATTTAAAAAGGGAAATGGATAGGTTAAAGTTAGATATAGTGGGAATTAGTGAAGTTCGGTGGCAGGAGGAACAAGACTTCTGGTCAGGTGACTACAGGGTTATAAACACAAAATCAAATAGGGGTAATGCAGGAGTAGGTTTAATAATGAATAGGAAAATAGGAATGCGGGTAAGCTACTACAAACAGCATAGTGAACGCATTATTGTGGCCAAGATAGATACAAAGCCCACACCTACTACAGTAGTACAAGTTTATATGCCAACTAGCTCTGCAGATGATGAAGAAATTGAAGAAATGTACGATGAAATAAGAGAAATTATTCAGATAGTGAAGGGAGACGAAAATTTAATAGTAATGGGTGACTGGAATTCGAGTGTAGGAAAAGGGAGAGAAGGAAACATAGTAGGTGAATATGGATTGGGGCTAAGAAATGAAAGAGGAAGCCGCCTAGTAGAATTTTGCACAGAGCACAACTTAATCATAGCTAACACTTGGTTTAAGAATCATGAAAGAAGGTTGTATACGTGGAAGAACCCTGGAGATACTAAAAGGTATCAGATAGATTATATAATGGTAAAACAGAGATTTAGGAACCAGGTTTTAAGTTGTAAGACATTTCCAGGGGCAGATGTGGACTCTGACCACAATCTATTGGTTATGACCTGTAGATTAAAACTGAAGAAACTGCAAAAATGTGGGAAATTAAGGAGATGGGACCTGGATAAACTGAAAGAACCAGAGGTTGTACAGAGTTTCAGAGAGAGCATAAGGGAACAATTGACAGGAATAGGGGAAAGAAATACAGTAGAAGAAGAATGGGTAGCTCTGAGGGATGTAGTAGTGAAGGCAGCACAGGATAAAGTAGGTACAAAGACGAGGGCTGCTAGAAATCCTTGGGTAACAGAAGAAATATTGAATTTAATTGATGAAAGGAGAAAATATAAAAATGCAGTAAATGAAGCAGGCAAAAAGGAATACAAACGTCTCAAAAATGAGATCGACAGGAAGTGCAAAATGGCTAAACAGGGATGGCTAGAGGACAAATGTAAGGATGTAGAAGCTTATCTCACTAGGGGTAAGATAGATACTGCCTACAGGAAAATTAAAGAGACCTTTGGAGAGAAGACAACCACGTGTATGAATATCAAGAGCTCAGATGGCAGCCCAGTTCTAAGCAAAGAAGGGAAGGCAGAAAGGTGGAAGGAGTATATAGAAGGTTTATACAAGGGCAAGGAACTTGAGGACAATATTATGGAAATAGAAGAGGATGTAGATGAAGACGAAATGGGAGATACGATACTGCGTGAAGAGTTTGACAGAGCACTGAAAGACCTGAGTCGAAACAAGGCCCCCGGAGTAGACAACATTCCATTAGAACTACTGACGGCCTTGGGACAACCAGTCCTGACAAAACTCTACCAGCTGGTGAGCAAGATGTATGAGACAGGCGAAATACCCTCAGACTTCAAGAAGAATATAATAATTCCAATCCCAAAGAAAGCAGGTGCTGACAGATGTGAAAATTACCGAACTATCAGTTTAATAAGCCACGGCTGCAAAATACTAACGCGAATTCTTTACAGACGAATGGAAAAACTGGTAGATGCAGACCTCGGGGAGGATCGGTTTGGATTCCGTCGAAATGTTGGAACACGTGAGGCAATACTGACCTTACGACTTATCTTAGAAGAAAGATTAAGAAAAGGCAAACCTACGTTTCTAGCATTTGTAGACTTAGAGAAAGCTTTTGACAATGTTGACTGGAATACTCTTTTTCAAATTCTAAAGGTGGCAGGGGTAAAATACAGGGAGCGAAAGGCTATTTATAATTTGTACAGAAACCAGAAGGCAGTAATAAGAGTCGAGGGGCATGAAAGGGAAGCAGTGGTTGGGAAAGGAGTGAGACAGGGTTGTAGCCTCTCCCCGATGTTATTCAATCTGTATATTGAGCAAGCAGTAAAGGAAACAAAAGAAAAATTTGGAGTAGGTATTAAAATTCATGGAGACGAAGTAAAAACTTTGAGGTTCGCCGATGACATTGTAATTCTGTCAGAGACGGCAAAGGACTTGGAAGAGCAGTTGAACGGAATGGACAGTGTCTTGAAAGGAGGATATAAGATGAACATTAACAAAAGCAAAAGGAGGATAATGGAATGTAGTCAAATTAAATCGGGTGATGCTGAGGGAATTAGATTAGGAAATGAGACACTTAAAGTAGTAAAGGAGTTTTGCTATTTAGGAAGTAAAGTAACTGATGATGGTCGAAGTAGAGAGGATATAAAATGTAGACTGGCAATGGCAAGGAAAGCGTTTGTGAAGAAGAGAAATTTGTTAACATCGAATATAGATTTATGTATCAGGAAGTCGTTTCTGAAAGTATTTGTTTGGAGTGTAGCCATGTATGGAAGTGAAACATGGATGATAACTAGTTTGGACAAGAAGAGAATAGAAGCTTTCGAAATGTGGTGCTACAGAAGAATACTGAAGATAAGGTGGATAGATCACGTAACTAATGAGGAGGTATTGAATAGGATTGGGGAGAAGAGAAGTTTGTGGCACAACTTGACTAGAAGAAGGGATCGGTTGGTAGGACATGTTTTGAGGCATCAAGGGATCACAAATTTAGCATTGGAGGGCAGCGTGGAAGGTAAAAATCGTAGAGGGAGACCGAGAGATGAGTACACTAAGCAGATTCAGAAGGATGTAGGTTGCAGTAGGTACTGGGAGATGAAGCGGCTTGCACAGGATAGAGTAGCATGGAGAGCTGCATCAAACCAGTCTCAGGACTGAAGACAACAACAACTTCAGTCTATATACATAAAAAAGTGTATGGTTTACAATGTTTACGCTGTTCATGCAGTGAAACTTCAGCATGAGGCATGATGTACTAATTCATTATTTCTTAACAAACGACTCTATTCGCAACACAGTTTACAGGCATTATCCACACATACCATCGAATGTATCTGCAAAATTATATCATCGAACGACCGCTATTTCAGGAGACATGACGTCATAAACATTGAGATGCACGAAAAAAGTAACTTTTGCTTAAAATGGAGCTTTATTTACTCAGGCTAAACTGTGGGGACAAAAGTCATGGGACAGTGATACTCACATATACTCGTACATATGGCGGTAGTACTGCGTACACAAGATATAAACTGGCAGTGCATTGGCGAAGCCGGCCTTTCTGCTCAGGTAATTCATGTCAAAAAGTTTCCGCTGTGATTATGACCGCACGCTGGGCATTAACTGACTTTGAACGCAGAATGGCAGTTGTAGCTAGACGGATGAGACATTCCATTTCGTAAATCGTTAGGGAATTCAATGTTTCGAGATCCACAGTGTCAACAGTGTGCCGAGAATGCCAAATTTCAGGCATTCCTTCTCATCATAGACAAAGCACAGGCCGACGGCCTTCACTTAACGACCGAGTGCAGCGGCTTTGGCGTAGAGTTGTCTGTGCAAACAGACGCGTAACACTGCGTGAAATAACCACAGAAGTACGACGAACGTATCCGTTAGGAGAGTGCGGCGAAATCTGACGTTAATGGACTATGGCAAAAGACGGCCAACGAGATTGCCTTTGCTAACAGCACGACAACGCCTGCAGCGCCTCTCCTGCCTCTTGACCATATCAGTTACATACACCCTAGACGACTGGAAAACCGTGGCCTGATCAGATGAGTCTCCGATTTCAGTTGGTAAGAGCTGATGGCGGGATTCGTGTGTGACGCAGTCCCCACGAAGCCATGGACCCAAGTTGTCAAAAAGGCTCTGTGTGAACTGTTGGTGACTCCATAATGGAATGAGCCGATCACTGACTTAAAATAATTATGTTCGGCAACTTGGAGACCATTTGCAGCCATTCATGGATTTAATGTTCCGAGACAACGATGGAATTTGTATGGACGACAATGTGCCATGTCATCGGGCCACAATTGTTCGCCATTGGCTTGAAGAACATTGTGGACAGTTCGAGCGAATGTTGGCCACCCAGATCGCTCGATATGAATCCTATCGAAACTGGACATAATCGAAAGGTCAGTTAGTAAGCTAAATCCTGCACAGGCAACATTTTCGAAGTTATGGACGGCTATAGAGGCAGCAGGGCTCAATATTTCTGCAGGGGACTTCCAACAACTTGTTGAGTCCATGCCATGTCAAGTTGCTGCACTACACCAAGAAAAAAGTTCGCCCCGATAGCTGAATGGTCAGCGTGACGGTCTGCCGTCCCAAGGGGCCCGGATTCGATTCCCGGCTGCGCCGAGGATTTTCTCCGCTGAGCGACTGGGTGTTGTCTTGTCTTCATCATCATTTCATCCCCATCCGGCGTGCAGGTCACCCAGTGTGGCGTCGAATGTAATAAGACTTGCACCAAGGCGGTCGGACCTGTCCCATAAGGGGCCTCCCGGGCAATGACGCCAAACGCTCACTTCCATTTTTACCACGAAGAAGAGGTACGACCCAGTATTAAGAATGATCCTATGACTTTTGTCATTTCGGTGAATATTCATCCAAGGTTTCAAAATGAGAGCAGTCAACTTTTAACAAACATTTAGCATAATTTCAAACCTTTCCTAAATTTTTTCTCGCTTACGTGCTTAAAGCCAAATATGTAACTCATTAACCCATTTGTAAAGTAATCTGAGTGTGAAGGTGTTTTACAAATGGGAGTTTGATTCTTTGAAGAATTGCGGGTTTACTGTTTCTTACTGACTTTCCCTGAGTAGCTCACTGGTGTCTTCTCCTGCGCCGGCCGTTGTGGCCGCGCGGTTCTAGGCGATTCAGTCTGGAATCGCGCGACTGCTACGGTCGCAGGTTCGAATCCTTCCATGGATGTGTGTGATGTCCTTAGGTTAGTTAGGTTTAAGTAGTTCTAAGTTCTAGGGGACTGATGACCTCAGAAGTTAAGTCCCATAGTGCTCAGAGCCATTTGAACCATTTTTTTCTTCTCCTGCGGTACAACACTTCTTATAAATGTTTTTAGATATAACTGCCTTTTGAGAAGGTTCAATTTTTGTTTTTTCATGACGTTTCAAGTCACCTAGTGACTCACCATCAGGCGGTTCACAGCTTTTAGTGACTTTTTTTTGGTAATATTATGGGAGTCGTTCTGTAGCTCCACCAAGACAGAAAAAACGAAACAAATGTGCCCAGTACGGCATATGGAATTATTTAATCGTCGCAGTGTTCCACATCCATAATGAATAAAAGTTTTGAATCATTTTCATGTCGAGTGTAGAAAGATGTATGCGTTGAGCCAGAGTTCTGTCCTGTCGTGTCCGGAAAATGCAGAGAAATACTCATAAGTTTATTCATGATTGAAGGCGACAACTTCAGTGTTTCTCTATAGTGAGGGCGTCTATAGCTTCAGCAGGCGATCGTCCGTTGAGGTGCGTCACAGTTTCCTAACGCCAAAGAGAGGCTGTTGCGCTATTCGCATAGACGCGAGGGTACGACTAGAAAAGGCGCGGCAGATGCCCCTGTCCTTTCTTCTGGAACAGGATCTACGAATAATAGAGCAGCACTAGCCGGCTCTCGGCGGCTAGCTAGGCAGGCCGGGGGAGGACTGAAGAGCGACAACACGTGCTGAGGACGCGCTAGCCGGGAGTGGCGTGGCGCCGCTATAGGCCGACGCGCAACCTAGACTATGAATTTCTTTTCCGCTTTCTCTTCTGCATTAAGAATCCTAAAACCACAAGCCGTCTCCGGTGTTGCAAGCTCTGCTTTGCTCTGATTTATGTTGAAGTGGAAGTTTCTGTCGGGTATATGCAAGACTGTTGCACTTTATTCCAACAACTGTCTACGGAAAAAGTGATAGTCGTTCATCGACGTGCGAGGACCAAGACTGATTGGACAGAACTTCTATTTGGAGCGAAGAATAGTAGCTTGCTCTAAACCTAGAAAAATGTAAGATTAGCTCATATGAGTAGGAAAAACATCCTGTAATGTTCGAATACAACATTAGTGGTGTACTGCTTTACACAGTCACGGCGATTAAATATCTAGGCATAACGTTGCAAAGCAATATGAAATAGAATGAGCATTTATGGATTGTAGTAGGGAAGCCGAATGGTGAACTTCGGTGTACTTGGACCCTAGGAAAGTGCAACCCATCATAAAGGATACAGCGGACAGAACACTTGCGCGATCCATTCTTGGGCACTGATAGAGTGTTTCCGATTCTCGTTAGGTCATATTAAGACGTCGAAGCAAGTCAGAGGTACGCTGCTAGATTTGTTAGCGATGGGTTGGATCAACATGCGGGTATTGCGCAAATGTTCCGTGAACTTAACGGGAATGACGAGAGGAAAAAACGTTCTAAAACTATTCAGAAAGTTTAGAGAAGGGGTATATGCGACAGACTTAAGACCGATTTTGCTGCCACTAGCGTAAGGACCGCGAAGACAATATATTAATGTGGACAATTAGTTTTCTCTCGCTCCATTTGTGATTGTAACGGTAAAGGGAATGACTGCAGTACACAAGGTACGCTCCACCATGCACTATATAGTGGGTTGCGAAGTACGTATACAGATGTAGATGTAAATGTAGTTCAGTGTATCTTCAAAGTGAGCACATGAAACTAACAAGAAACAGAATTTTAACCTTCTCTTTACCTAATCAAGGAAGATAAGGTCAGCCAGCCAGCGTAATGTTTTTGTTTCAGCACTCGCTTTGTACAAAACTTCAGAGCTTCTGCCAGCAACAGCAGATTAACATTAGTCGTTGGAGCTCTTGCAGACTGCAAGAAAAGTGTACCGTGTGGAGCAACCTAAGCCGTTAACTTTTAATAAGTGCGTCTTTTGCAAAACACAATATTTATTTCTTTTTCTTAACCAAACATACTTGGATAACTGTGTCTTCTTCAGTGGGTCTCTTTTTATTTTAAAAACTGGGTTAATGTTAATCAAGGAAGTGTACAGGTTGAGGAGTTTCTGTGCGTTTTATGACTTTTATGGAATATCAAGTTTTCCGTCCTATTGTAGTCCCTCTTGTGTTTGTCTGTTGTGATTATGTGTAGTTTTTTTACACTTTCTTCACTTCACTTCACTTCATCAGGTATCGCAAGTTTTCGTACAAAGAGATGAGATTTAAGAAACAATATGCAGAAAGTAACGTTTTCAAAACTCATATTTATCTCTCACTCGCGGAAAAGCAGCTGCTCGAGGTTGCAGCTCCAGCAGGATGATTATTTCGGGAACGGTTTAGCATATCGTAGTTCTGTTTTCGCCAAGCTTCACTGTGAGAAAGACATCACTAGATCACTATAGTCTCTTGTCATGCAGTATTAACTACTGAGGTATCGATGTGATCTTTTTTTTAAAACAGAACCACAGTACATTGTAGTTCTCATAACATGGAACCGAAAACGATTCAAACAGCGGTCAATTCCTTGAGGTGAAGTGAATATAAACTGTATTTAACTTACAATTTCTTTTTTTTGAACACCAGATTGTTCCCTAACGCAGAAGTTTGAGAAACCATGAATACTTGTCGTGTCCGCCCCTGGTAGCTGAGTGGTGTGCCGGCACGGTAACTCAGCGCGTTCGGCCAGAGGGTTAGCTGCCCTCTGTAATAATAATAAAAAAAAAAACTGAGTTAATAGATCAACGACGAACTGAAACGGGTGTCTTGCGACGTCCGCCCCGAGCAGATACAACGAACGAAAACGAACGAAATGAGATTTAAAAAAAGTGGTCAGCGTGACAGACTGTCATTCCTAAGGGCCCGGGTTCGATTCCCGGCTGGGGTTGTGGTGTCCTGATCATCATTATTTCATCTCCACCGACGCACAGGTCGCCGAAGTGGCGTCAACTCGAAAGACCTGCACCAGGCGAACGGTTTACCCGACGGGAGGCCCTAGCCACACGACATTATTATTATTAATACTTGTCGTGGCCGGCTGATAAATCGCCCGGCTTGACAGAGCTCAGTGAAAGTGATTACAAATTTAGAATATTGTACAGAAAGGTTACCAGGCCGCATTTTCTTTCTTTACGTTTTATATCGGTATTCGCTGCGGACATGGTGCTTCTTCCTCTTACAACGTCGCTTATTTCCTTCTGTGAGAAAAGCGTCACGTACATCCCATAAAACAATGACAAGGTTCTAAGCTACGAGCAGAGAAATCCTGTGCTCTAAATGTTACAACTTATGCGGAGCTGCTCACCGGACTATGGTATATTTTTTCCGGAACTGCTTACCGAAGTTCAGAGATTGAATCTTCGTAGAATTCATCTCTTTCAGATCTCCAATACTAGCACTAGCAGTTACTGTACATCTATTAGAAAAAAAGAAAAGAAATACCGGTATAACATTAGTTCTTACTAAAACAGTAATACGTTTATTATATTTAAGCTGGGTAAACTACCACGAATGATGAAGGTTGCTGCAGTGGGGTGGCTTCCGTGCCGTATCAATAGAGATAGACGTAACGACGATGCAACCACAACGAAGAGTGTCTATGGAGAGAAAAGCCTAACAAATGGTACCCGAAACGGGAGCGGCACTGGTTTTAGGAGACATAGGGACAACAGTCGGGATGGCTGACTTATTTGGCCCCGTAATACAGTTATAATACGCTGGTGTGCAAGACTTCAGGACGAACGTAACTTTCACGTGATGTGTTACCGCCAAAAAACACAGCTCGATGAAACTTGGACCACACACAGAAATAAGTGCTGTAGTATAGTAATGTAGGCAACTGAGAGAAATAGTCACTTAGACGAACAGAAATGACACTTTTATTCGAAAACAGTTACACCCAAGTCAGCGATTTATGAAGCTCTCATAAATATTAGAAATGCCGCGATGTGTTTCTTAGAAAGATACGTGACCTCTAGGGATAGAAATACATGCTCTGCTACATGTTCCCATGCTGACCAAAAGATTGATAAGGAGTTCTTGCGGTCGGGCGTTCCATTCGTCCACGAGCGCGTTCGGCAACAACTGGATGCTTGTGTGGACGTCCTCCGTGGGATTTAAATCGGAGGGAACGAGCAGGCTAGTCCACTCGTTGAATATCCTCTCATTCATTCATCATCATAAAATAAGAGAAATCAGAGCTCGAAAGGAAAGATTAAGGTGTTCCTTTTTTCCACGCGCCATTCGAAAGTGGAATGGTAGAGAAGTAGTATGAAAATGGTTCGATGAATCCTCTGCCAGGCACTTAAGTGTGAATTGCAGAGTAACCATGTAGATGTAGATTTACATGTAGATGCATGAGCAGCGCCTATTAGACGGAGGGGTCCGACAGACGATCAGTTCTAGTCATTCCACTACAAGAACTCCATATTAACCTTGTGACCAGTATGGGAGGTTGCAGAGTATACATTGTCGTCCAAGGTGATCACCCACCACATTAAGAGCCATGTCGAGGCTTTTGTAACGTCCAGGCGGCCACCATAAATCACGATGACTCCAGTGCAATTATTGCTTTTTAATAAAGTGTCATTTGTGTTTGTCTCATGACGTATTTCCTTCAGTTGCCTACTGTACGACACTGTAAGGGTTCTTTCTGCGTATGGGCCAAGTTTCATAAGGCCCTGTTAGTTCGGAGTGACTCATCATACGAGAATTACTTTCAAATGAAAGTATATAGTTCCAGAAACCTTTTCATGTGTCAGACATCCACATGTACATATGCAGTCTGCATGTATACACCATAAATGTTCTACACTTGAAAAGGTCTCTCGAACTGTATAGTTTCATACGATTAAAGCACCTGTGTCTAGGTTTCAGGCAGGATCCCCCGTTTCGTTCGCTGCTGAAGTGCTATTCCAATGCACTTGGAGAGCCTCTGCTTGCTGTTCGAGTTTAGAGGGAATATCAAATGGGATGAACTTTTAACAGGTATTTGGACTGAGGAGGGAGGCGTGCTAAGGTTGTCCGTGCAGTCGTGCAAAGGCACTATGCTAGGATAGCGCATCTGCCTATACATCAAAGTTACTTCTGTCGTTAAGTTTTGCACACAAGTGTATTAGCTGTCCAGTCTTACTCTTCTTTGTACAGTGAACGGCCGAAAAACCGGAAAGTACATCTGGTATGAACTGAAAACCGTAGTCTCAGAAATTATTTATTATCTCCTTTCTAATTCCACCGTTTTCCGTATATATGCCATTTTGGGTGATCCAGGTGGGCTTGGATTTGTAGCTGTTTAGTAAGTTGAAGATTGGCTTGATTAGTGTGCTATTATCCATTCGGTATATGTGTCTGTAAAATTGTATCCTTCATTTTCTGATTACATGAGTTAGCATTCCCATTTTTAAATATACCTCTGTTTGATCTTAAGTTGTATTCGACATTACTATTACTTCTAGGACCCAGTAGGTCGACTGACAATATTTTAACATTATTGTGTCTTCCTTTTTGTAACTACAAAACGATTGTGCTATGTTTCCTTTTCATGTCACTGGCGACGACCGGTAGAATACGTGAGGCCTCCGCAGGCTTTAGTGAGTTGAGTACTATACTTGGGTCTCTAGCTGCAAACGCGCTGAAAGTCCATCGTTCCTCCGAGTAGTGCGTGCCTATTGCCCAGGGATGTCCGTTCGTATTGTAAGTGGAGATATTTAAGTGATGAGGATGTACATCGCAATTTGGCGATTCTCATTCCTGTGAAGTTGAAGAGTATCTTCTCTGAATATTATCTCAGATTCATTAATATTACGAAAGTGACCTGTCCGGATGGACGAGCGCGTTAACGCCACGTTTCTAGGATTATGGGGAGCGAGTCGCGGGTTAACGACGACGGCTGCGGAGCCGACCAGCCTGGATGTCGATTTTAAGTTGTTCCCCACATGCCGGGCTTTTAAGAGTGCGATGGATGGGGTACACAGGTTCAGTTCCTGTGTGTTTGGGTGGGTCGGGAAGGCGGGGGAAGTGGGGGCGGGGGGTGCCAGGAAGGGTGTCCGGCCAACCGCTGTCACTAAAATTGCCACAACACATATCAATGCCGATCACATAGAGAAGTGGCAAAAGACGAGGAAGAAGTAGAAGATTAATATTACAAGAGTCAGTTCCAGCAACTGATATATTTTATTTTTAGAAGATGCGAAGAGGAAGTCTCTGAAGCATATTTCGAAGAGAGGGAAGGATGATATTCTACATGTACATTTTTTTGGCTGTCTGAGGCAAATATTTAGGCTAACTGACAGCAGCATATGAATAAGAAGTTAATTGTTGTCGTTATCTCGTAGCAACTAGTTTCTGTCCTGTTAAAACAAATAAAAAACAGACCTGCAATAACATTTTAGAAATTAACTTAGAAGAGAGCTTGTGTTAAAGAGAGATTACATAGAGTCAAATTATCGAGATTCCTTGAAGGACGGATTGTTTTACATGGGATCACGAAACCACGAGGACACGGTCAAGCACCACATAAATGAAAAAAACCTAACACTGCAAAATAAATGGAAAAAGTTTGTCCCATTTAAGGATGCGCCATTTATATTACACTCCAATGTTGCGCGTGTCTAGACACAATATCTAAGCGGTAGCGTTACAGACTGATAGGGCAGCACGTTGTGAGTTAGACGACTTTCGCATGTGGACGACGACTGATTCAAGACATGCAGGTCACGGCATGTCGGATATTACACTAGAATTGTCGTTGGCAAGGTCACCAGTATCCATGGTAGATCTTCAGTATTAGAGAAACAGTGTTTTATATGCGGCAAATCGCCACGCAGGACGACCGCTACGTCGCCTTCGCAGTGGGCGATCGACGGTCAACTGTGAGTGAGATCGCCATCGCCGCCGATTTGAATGTGGGGACCCATTTCTATCAGCACTGTATGAAGACAAATGCATCAAAGTAAGCGTCGGCAGCCAAGGACCGAAATCACATCCTTTGCCTTCTCATGGCTTTTGGCCAATGACTGTTATCCTCTACGACATGCAGTTCTATGGTATGATTGAATGATGATGGCGTTATATTGTACAAAATATTCCCGCATTTACCGAGTTATTCGAAAAGATGGACCCAATGTAATTGATTTGTATTGCACGAAGTGTAAATTTTTCATGAACCGGCTACATATCAATGAAAGGAGGAAGTTTCAAAGCTTTTTTCCCATAAATTATAAATGCTCAATGTGTCGCACTTTGCTGCACGGCAAACATCTAAGCGGTAGCCAGACTCATGACACGCGCGAAGAAGCTCGTCTTGTGTAACGGACTTCACCGTAGTAGTGGTACGGTTCCGCAGGCCGGCCAGATTTGTTGGCAGAAGTGGGACGTAAACAGCCTCCTTAACACAACTCCGCAACAAAACAATCACAGGACGTGAGCTCAGGAGATCTCGGAGCCCCGGGTCTCGACCTCCCATGCGACCTATCCATTTCCGAGGAAGGGATCGATGGCTCGCAGCTGCACCCTGTTGGAAAATGAAATCTTGTGAATCGCTGGTAAGTAGAGGAAAAAGCCATTGTTGGAACACTTCCAAAACGTAATTCCGCTTACTGTACTTTCAATAAAAAAAGAATGGCCATAAACTTTTGTCCGTGGTAACGCACAGAATACGTTTAGCTTTGCTAGGTCTCTCTCAAGCCTGCAATGATATACGATAATTTCGCAGACCCCATAAGCGAACATCAATTCTAGCATATCACCACAAAACTCAGTATGCTGTTCTTTATTATTCTTTAGGGAAGTCCGCATAGGTTGCGCAGTAAGGTTAATACCCCCTAACGCCATCTCAAAGTCGCTGTTCATTTGCTTTGCAAGCTCAAGAACGTAGAAAACCTGCCACATCGCAACCATCTCACAACTGCCTACTGGCGCGAGTTCCGTAGCGGCCGTTTACTATCACCGCCCTAGCGCCTGTTTGCAAGGGTCGTTAACACAACAAAACTTTCGTTCTGTACCGTATGTAGACTGTTGATATCCAATTTATACGTCGTGGAATGCAAATTAATTAAATTGGATCTATCATGAAACTTCCTGGCAGATTAAAACTGTGTGGCGGACCGAGACTCGAGCTCGGGACCTTTGCTTTTCGCGGGAAATTGCTCTACCAAGCACGACTCACGACCCGCCCTCACAACTTTAATTCCACCAGTACCTAATCTCCTGCCTTCCAAACTTCACAGAAGCTCTTCTGCGAACCTTGGTAGCTCATTTGGTAGAGCAGTTGCCCGGGAAAGGCAAAGGTCCCGAGTTCGAGTCTCGGTCCGGCACAGAGTTTTAATCTGCCAGGAAGTTTCATTTCAGCGCACACTCCGTTGCAGAGTGAAAATCTCATTCTTGGATCTATCTTTTTAAATACACCTGTATATCTTCGGGCAGGTACCACTCAGGAGCATATTGTCACAAGAAGTAGCGATTCTGACGTTGTACAGGCGGGAGCAAGGAATTTTACAATCCTTAATCGAATGGGTATGTTACTGAATCGGTAATGAGAATTGGATGGATTGAAATTAGGTGCAGTGAGAAACATGATCGGACAAAATCAGAAGGGAGGAATGCAGGGTAGGGCTACTTATGGATAAGCAAGCAAGGAGGTTGCGACTGTGCTTCTGTGGACAGCATAATGAACCCAAAGTCATTGGCAAGACAGATAGAAAGAAAGACTAACCACAGCAGTACATGTATGTACATTACCTCATCAAAATTATATGGAACCTATTAGTGGACATTAACATGCTCTGTTTCCACCTGTGGCCTTACGACGTCTTGAAATCGGCTGGAAACACTTTCAATGACGCGTTTGAATGTCTGTGGACGAATGGCGGCCCATTCTTCCCCAAGAGCCGAAACCAGAGGAGGGGGTGACGTTGGATGTTGGGGATCTAGTGTAAAGTCAACGGTCTAACTCATTCCAAAGGTCTTCCGTTGGAGTCAGGTTGGGGTTCTGAGCAGGCCAGTCCACTTCAGGATATTGTTGCCCACAAACCAAAATCTCATAATTGTTCCTTTTCGTCAGGGCGCATTGTGTGCTGATATAAACATCTGCCCGTCTCCGAGCTGTTCCTCTACTGTAAGCAGTTTATAATGCCGTAAAATGTTTTCACATCCTTTTCTTAAGTGCAGCGCGACGACCACACCGTAAGCACCACAACAACGGAAAACACCCCCATACTGTGTGACACCAGCTCTTTGTATGTCACTGTTGGCAGCACACATGTTGCCAGGCTACGCTGTTCAGGTATTCACAAACTCAGACCCTTCCACCGAGATGCCACAGGGCACAGCACGAGTCATCACTCCAAATCATTCGCTTCCAGTCATCCACCGTTCAGCAGCATCGCTCTTTGCGCCACCTCAAGCGTCGCTTAGTATTCACTATACAAATTTGTGGCTTAAGAGGGCCTATTCATCGATTGTACTCCATTCATTTTCACTCTGTATGCATAGTCATTGTACTATTTGCACTACTGTAGCACTTTTAACCTACGAGTGACCTCTTTGGCTGATTACATGCGATTTGTTATTGCCACCGTCCACAATGCTCGTCGGTCACTGTCCGTCAATAGGTGTTTAGGTGTGGTTTTTTCCTCTGCGTTTCCATTTCACGATTACCTCACGAACAGTCGCTTGGACAGCTTTGGAAGGGTTGAAATGTCCGAAGTGGATTTGTTACTCAGGTGACATTCAATGATTTGTCCACGATTGAAGTCACTGAGCTCTGCTGATCGACCCATTCTGCTCTTGCTGCTTCCCTGCTAACAACACTATACTCCAGCCTCCTTTTACACTGGTGAGTCTGCTTCTTGTTACTTTTAGTGGCCAGTTCCGCGTTACATATGATTGTCTAGAAACATTCGACTAGATAGAGTATATACAGGGTGGTCCATTGATCGTAACCGGGCCAAATATCTCACGAAATAAGCGTCAAACGAAAAAACTACGAAGAACGAAACTTGTCTAGCTTGAAGGGAGAAACCAGATGGCGCTATGGTTGGCCCGCTACATGGCGCTGCCATAGGTTAAACGGATATCAACTGCGTTTTTTTTTTAAAATAGGAACCCCCATTTTTATTACATATTCGTGTAGTATGTAAAGAAATATGAATGTTTTAGTTGGACCACTTTCTTCGCTTTGTGATAGATGGCGCTGTAATAGTCACAAACATATGGTTCACAGTTTTAGACGAACAATTGGTAACAGGTAGATTTTTTAAATTAAAATACAGAACTTAGGTACGTTTGAACATTTTATTTCGGTTGTTTTACGAATGAGATACATGTACCTTTGTCAACTTGTCATTTCTGAGAAGGCATGCTGTTACAGCGAACATTACGGAAGGCGAACTACTCGTTGTTGAGAGCAGTGACGTTACACGTATTGCCAAATGAACTGAGGTTGAGGGACATCATTTTGAGCATTTATTGCATTAATGTGGTATTTATAGATAATCACTCAGTAATACCATAAGTTCACAAAGGTACATGTATCACATTGGAACAACCGAAATAAAATGTTCAAGCGTACCTACGTTCTGTATTTTAATTTAAAAAACCTACCTGTCACCAGCTGTTCGTCTAAAATTGTGAGCCATATGTTTGTGACTATTACAGCGCCATCTGTCACAAATCGAAAAAAGTGGTCCAACTAAAACATTCATATTTCTTTACGTACCACACGAATATGTAATAAAAAATTGGGGTTCCTATTAAAAAAAACGCAGTTGATATCCGTTTGACCTATGGCAGTGCCATCTAGCGGGCCAACCATAGCGCCATCTGGTTTCCCCCTTCAAGCTAGACGAGTTTCGTTATTTGTAGTTTTTTCGTTTGATGCTTACTTCGTGAGATATTTGGCCCGGTCACTATCAATGGACCACCCTGTATACTAGTTAGGCAGATAACTAAGAGATCGAAAGCGTGTATCACGAGATCAAATCATTCAGTTAGTTCCGTAAAAGAAAATTATATTAATATCTAACATACACCGAAATGGTAGAAAGTATTTGTCTGTAGTGCGTCCTTGCACAGAAATAAAATATTAACAGTACAGACACGAAAGAGAAGAATCGACGTTTTCGCAGGTATAGAGAGGATTGGCAAGAATGTTGCAGAGCAACAGAATTGTTTGTCATATTGCAACGAGGAAGTAAAATACTGTTCATATCCAACAGGACTTACAGGAACATCTTCCAAGAAGGCAGTAACGGAAGACTTGTCAACGTCAACTGAAACAACTTCAGCTTCACGTAAAAATTAACCGCATCAGTAGCAGTATACTGCGAAGACCTGGGCTAAGCGGACCTCTACGTTGGGTAATGGAGGAGCTGCTCTTCTGGTTGTCAGGATGGCGTTCGGATCTCCGCCTTGGGCCCGCGTGGTCGAATGTCTGGCGGGGACTGCAGCGGAGGTGAAGGTGGCTGCAGCGAGACGGACTGCGTTAAGGAAACTCTTTACTGTTCCAACAAGCTAGGGCAGCCAGATGGTGTCAACCGACTTTGTCTTGGTACCTTACAGGTGGTGGACGCCCATGAACGTAACGCACGCTGTCTGGGAGCCAGCGCGCTGACTAGGCTCTCAGTGGCATTGGCTGTGGACAGCTGTTGCTAGCGCAGCATTACTGCAGGTCGTAGCGACTGTGATTGGTCACAACCAACCGTGTGTAGACGAAGGCTGCGGCGTGGAGGCGGGGCGCCTGATGGTGATGACGGCTGGCCAGCGGATACTGGGTCTCTAGCAGCACCGCAGTCGTCTGGCTAAGGTCGATGACACGAACCTGCCTGGTGGTTCGATCGGCCCGTATAAATAACGCCCCCGTGAGCTACTTTGCTGTTTGGCGTTACACACTGAAGAGCCAAAGAAACTGGTGCACTTACCTAATATCGTTTTGGGCTCAAGCGACCGTGCAGACAGAAGTGGTGCAACACTACGTGGCATGGATTCGACTAATGTCTGAAGTAGTGCCGGAGGGAATTGATGCCACGAATCCTGCAGAGCTATTCATACATCCGTAAGAGTACGAGAGGATGGAGATATCTTCTGAACAGCACGTCGCAAGGCATCCCAGATATGCTCAACAATGTTCATGTCTGGGGTAATTGGTGGCCAGCGGAAGTGCTGAAACTCAGAAGAGTGTTCCTGGAGCCACTCTGTAGCAATTCTGGATGTGTGTGGTGTTATGTTGTCCTGCTACAATTGCCCAAGTCCGTCGGAATGCACAATGAACGTGAATGGATGCAGGCGACCAGACAGGATGCTTATGTGCGCGTCACCTGTCAATCGTATCTAGACGTATCAGTGGTTACATATCACTCCAAATGCACATACCCAACACCATTACAGAGCCTCCACCAGCTTGAACAGTCCCCTTCTGACTTGCAGGGTCCATGGATTCATGAGGTTGTCTCCATACCCGTACTCGTCCATCCACTCGATACAATATGAAACGAAACTCGTCCGACCAGGTACCACGTTTCCCGTCATCAAGATGCCAATGTCAGTGTTGACGGGCCCAGACGAGGCGTAAAGATTCGTGTCGTGCAGTCATCAAGGGTACATGAGTGGGCCTTCGGCTCCGAAAGCCATATCGATGATGTTTCGTTGAATGGTTCGCTGGAGGACACTTGTTGACGGCCTAGCATTGAAATCTGCAGCAGTTTGCGGAAGGGTTATAGTTCTGTCGCGCTAAACGTCGTTGTTCCCGTTCTTGCAGGATCTTTTTTCCGGCCGCAGCGATATCGAAGACTTGATGTTTTATCTGAGTCCTGATATTCACAATACAGTCGTGAAATGGTCGTATGGGAAAAACGTCACTTCATAGCTACCTCGGACATGCTGTGTCCCGTCGCTCGTGCGCCGTCTATAACACCACGTTCAAACTCACTTAAATCTTGATAACCTTATGAAACGTCCCCTTAGAAAAATTATACATTATTGTGCTTAAACTGACACACAATATTTTTTTAGCGCAACGCAATCTGACTTTCAAAAATCCCTACAAAAGAATGGCCCTGACTAGCATTAACCTATACCTTTCACAAATCACTTACCTCACCAAAAATCTTCGTTACTCGAACTACTGCAATACAGCGAGCGCCACTACTGCCAGCTAAATAAAAGATTCAAACTACTGAAGGCACTAACTACTTACAGGCATAGTTAGCAAATGAAACATTTTCATAGAGAACAAACAATGTATTTACCTTAATAGTAATAATATATATAGCAGTTCATGACATCTAGTCTTACAAATTTCAAAACTCCGCCATCTCTCTCCCCACATCCACCAGTGCTGGCGGCTCACCTCCAACTGCGCAACGCTACGCGCTGTTGACATCCAGCTGCCCAACACTACAATGGCGAGTATTACAACAATGCCAACCAGCCACTGACTGCACACAGCACAGCCAATGATTTTTCATACAGAGCGCTATGTGGCGTCACCAATAAGAAAACCTAAACAGCGTACTTACAATCTGCCACTGTAACACCAGTAACCAATCTAACAACAGCGCCAGACACTTGTCTTATGTAGGCGGTGTCGACGGCAGCGCCTTATTCTGCCTGTTAACATATCTTTGATTTGAATACGCATGCCCATACCGGTGTCTTTAGCGCTTCAGTGTGTAATGTGTGTGGTGTGTGTCTGTGTGGAGCCCCTCCACGCCCGCGCTAGCATCGCGGCCATCGCAGAATGTTTTACTGCCGCCTCGGTAAAAAGTTAGTAAGCTAATCAAGAAGTCACACAACGCGGGCGTGTGATGTCCGTACGACTTGTTGCAATCACCCAGTAATACCGTCCTATCTAGGAGATAGTAGACATAAACGTTTGAAGAGTAGCGGTTTTTAAGGGCAGAGGGAACAAAAGAGGCACTGCAAGCGCCATGGGGAGAAGCCCCTGTGACAGTGCGGGCGGACAGTAGGACTGCCGGGGAATTTGTGCCAGCAGCAACAGTCCATGTGTGGGTGTTGCGAAAAGTCCGTAGAGAGGTGTTGCCACACGTTGATGAAACGTGTTGGTGGCTTTGTAAATCGTCTGTCTCGTTAGCCGCTTACATTCGGGCTGGTCATTGGAACACTGTGTCCCAACACTTCGTCTCGGTGCTTCGTCCGTAACACAACAATACTATCTCGCATTAAATTACTTCCTTATAACTACATCATATTTTCGTCTGCAGTAAAATGTCCAAGAGAAACTACAGACTGCTGCATACCGGTGCATGATTCAGTTAACAAATTGACAACAGGAAACAGATTAATTATAGGGACCAACTGAAGACAAAAAACTGTCTTTCTCAGTATGATATCTGGAAACTATGTTACGATGATTACACCTCACAATAATGAGATGCCGCTAGCACTTGTTATGGTCGGGAATAAGAGTACATACAATTTCCTATTCGTCGCGAGTTATGTACGACAGGTGGAATGTATCTGTGAAGATGAACAGAATGGAAAGACCATCTCCTGACAGATTCGCGTTGGAAATCCAGTTTGAATGCACAAAAAGTGACAACAGCAGTAGTTCATAGCTACATCTGTGAGGTATAAGTGGGCATTACATTGAGTAAATAGTTGTTTTCTAGATAGAAGGGTAAGTCAATTATTATCCGCAAAGTAGTTATGAAATTTTAGTGTAATCAAGTAGGAAAAATTTGGAGTAGGTATTAAAATTCATGGAGACGAAGTAAAAACTTTGAGGTTCGCCGATGACATTGTAATTCTGTCAGAGACGGCAAAGGACTTGGAAGAGCAGTTGAACGGAATGGACAGTGTCTTGAAAGGAGGATATAAGATGAACATTAACAAAAGCAAAACGAGGATAATGGAATGTAGTCAAATTAAATCGGGTGATGCTGAGGGAATTAGATTAGGAAATGAGACACTTAAAGTAGTAAAGGAGTTTTGCTATTTGGGGAGCAAAATAACTGATGATGGTCGAAGTAGAGAGGATATAAAATGTAGACTGGCAATGGCAAGGAAAGCATTTCTGAAGAAGAGAAATTTGTTAACATCGAATATAGATTTATGTATCAGGAAGTCGTTTCTGAAAGTATTTGTTTGGAGTGTAGCCATGTATGGAAGTGAAACATGGACGATAACTAGTTTGTACAAGAAGAGAATAGAAGCTTTCGAAATGTGGTGCTACAGAAGAATACTGAAGATAAGGTGGATAGAGCACGTAACTAATGAGGAGGTATTGAATAGGATTGGGGAGAAGAGAAGTTTGTGGCACAACTTGACTAGAAGAAGGGATCGGTTGGTAGGACATGTTTTGAGGCATCAAGGGATCACAAATTTAGCATTGGAGGGCAGCGTGGAGGGTAAAAATCGTAGAGGGAGACCGAGAGATGAGTACACTAAGCAGATTCAGAAGGATGTAGGTTGCAGTAGGTACTGGGAGATGAAGCAGCTTGCACAGGATAGAGTAGCATGGAGAGCTGCATCAAACCAGTCTCAGGACTGAAGACAACAACAACAACAACAAGTAGGAAACTACAAGAATATCATTTCTCGACATAGTCTCCTTACGTTTGAACGCACTTGGTCCATCTTTGGACAAGCTTCCTGATACACTCATAAAAGAAGGTTCTCGGTTGAACTGCGAGCCAGGAATGCACCGCTTCTTTCACTGCTTCGTCAGAGGCAAATCGACGGCCCCTTAATGCCTGTTTCAGTGGACCAAACAAGTAGTAGTCAGAGGGGGCAGGATCGAGACTACATGTAGGATAATCCAGTACTTCAAATTTGAGGTTCTGAAGCGTTTCAGCAGTGTGGGCAGCAGTATGAGGACGGGCATTGGCGTGCAACAACACACAACACCTTTTGACAGCAATCCTCAGCGTTTGTTTCGAACTGCAGGCTTTACCTGACAGTAAGCATTCACTGTAACGTGCGCTCTTTATTGTTGTGCCTCATTCCCCATAATGTTCCAGTACTGGACCTCGTGCGTCCCCAAAAAGCGTAAGCATCAATTTTCCTGCAGACGGTTGGGTCTTGACTTTTTCTTGCACGGCGAATTTGGATGTTTCCGTTTCATACTCCGCCGTTTACTCTCCGGCTCTTAATGATGGATCCATGTTACGTCACCAGTAATGATGCTGTCTAAGAAGTTGTCCCCTTCGTTCCCATAGCGATCCAAACGTTTTTTTTTTTTTTTTTTTTTGCACATGTCCAAGCGCGTTTATCTATGCAATTGTGTGAGTTGTTTTGGGAACCATCTTGCACAAACTTTATGAAAGCCAAACTATAGTGGATGATTTCGTAGGCAGAACCGTGACTAATATGCAGACGATGTGCCCCTTCGTCAATAGTTAATCGCCTGTCTAAGAGAATCATTCCACGTGAACGCTCAACGGTTTCTTCATTTGTGGCGGTAAACGGTCGTCCGGCTCCTTCATCGTGCATAACACTTGTGCGACCATTTCGGAATTTTTCAATCCATTTGTAGACACTCCGTTGTGGCAAAACACTGTTCCCGTACTGTACCAAAAGTCCTCGATGAATTTCGGCCCCTGATACGCCTTCCGACCACAAAAAACGGATCACTGAACTTTGCTCTTCTTTGGTGAAAATAGACAGTGGCTCAAAATGGTTCAAATGGCTGTAACCACTATGGGACTTAACATCTGAGGTCATCAGTTCCCCGAAACACTTAGAACTACTTCAACCTAACTAACCTAAGGACATCACACACATCCATGACCGAGGCAGGATTCGAACGTGCGACAGTAGCAGCAGCGCGGTTCCGGACTGAAGCGCCTAGCACCGCTCCGCCACAGCGGCCGGCCATAGACTGCGGAGCTGCCATGATTAACAGCACGGCAGCGATAACGAAGCTAACCTAGCAGTCTGGATGTTGCAAAGATTTAACAACAACAAAACAAAACATGCCTCATCAATGTAAAATAACAGTACTACCAAACTGCCGGCCGGTGTGGCCGAGCGGTTCTAGGCGCTTCAGTCTGGAACTGCGCGACCGCTACGGTCGCAGGTTCGAATCCTGCTTCGGGTATGGATGTGTGTGATGTCCTTAGGTTAGTTAGGCTTAAGTAGTTCTAAGTTATAGGGGACTGATGACCTCCCATAGTTCTCAGAGCCATTTGAACCATTTGAACTTCCACACTAAACAAAAATATAACTAAATTGCGGATAATAATTCACTTACCCTCGTACATGGTGTAGTCAAGGTCTTCTGTTCGAAAGTTGGTCTGGCTTAGCCCTCCACGTTGCAAGTTCCTTTATCTTTGCATAACTGCTGCTGTTACTGCAGCTTTTGTCTTCCCCTACGATTTTTACCCCCAACAGTTTCCACCACTGCCAAACTGATAATTCCTTGGTGTTTCTGGAGATATTCTATAAACCGATCCCTGGATGTAAAAATAAATAACTCATTATAGATAAATGTTCTCAGCTACAAGGGAGTCAAGTACAGAATGGAAAGAGTGTGCCACAAGAAAACCTTTCAACTTCGATTTGAATACTTAGGATCTAACAATCGTTTCAGTTCTGCTGGAAGCCTATCGAAAACGAAAACTGCTGAATAGTGTACACCTTTCTATGAAATACTTAAGGAAGTATCATTCTAATGTATGCCGTTTTACCGCCTAGTGTTCACTGAATGAAGGATGCAGTTTGTCCTGAATGAGCCGATGTTATCAAAAGTAAGTCCTATGCTCTAATATACGTAAAAGAATGGCAGTGTTGGAATTCCGAAACAGCTGAACAACGGGCCTACGCGAAGTTCGCGAACTCACTCTGCAGATCAGTCTGGCCGGCAGTTTCTGGGCGAAGAACTTTCAGGGTGATCGCAAGGAGTTGACCATACTAGATAATGCGAGTAGAGATAAAGTAAGTGAAGTAGACAAACCTTTGGGTTTCAGTGTCGGAGACAGAGGAGATCATTGTTATAGTGAAGATACCAGTATTTAGTTTCTGCACATTATCTTCAATATGATACTTTTTAGAAAGCCTTCTATCCTCCCTCACTCCTAAGAATTTAAAATGGCAGATCTCACTGACTGTTACTATCCTTCGGTCACCTCATTCGTCAGTAAAATTACCTTGTCTCTGAGGGCACCGCACTTTTATTTCCGGTAGTGGAATGGATTAGAACAGGACCCTGTGGCACCCCCAACTTTACATGACCTCAGTCAGATTCGAACTTTTTCTCTGTTTGCGGACGCTAGAAGACTACTTTCTACTTCCTTCTTTTCAGATATAATTTAAACCATTGCTGAGCTTTTCCCCTGATCTTACAATGTTTCAACTTAAGGTCCACGAAATCAACTGCTTTTTTAAACCAAAGACAATATATACTGTCATCAATCTATCACCTAGCAATGCTGCTACCTCACGCACAAAACAATAGACATCGTGTTTTTTGGATACTCCCTTCCAAAAGCCAAATTGAGACTCGGACAGCAAACTGTGTGTGCTTAGAATGAGATGTGCTTCTACTCACACACACACACACATATTGGAAACAGATTCCTGTTTCGTCCAATGCTTTCACATAACGCTTCATCAGTCCTAATTTGATATGGAGGCAATAAAATATGACCAGGATTAACCAAGTGCTCATCCACAACGTTCTTCGATCCCGTTAACGTGTTTCTCTTCTTAGACCACTCTGTCCTACTCCATTGCTCGTAACACGCTTTACTGTCCCATTCACACATAAAGTCAATACATAAAAGCCTCTAGCGTTCTTCATAATTCACATTTTGAAGAAATACTTTCATGGTACTGCATGTCTCTTTTAATTGATCTGAATTCACAATTGGAATTGATGCTAGCTAATCTCCAATATCCAGCAATACTGCTTTCAAACTTCGCTTTGAAGAATCTATAAATAATTTCCATTGTTTACTGTCGTACTTACTTTAGTTCCCACTTCTGTCGCTAATCCGACGACGTCTTTGGAAAACACCATTAAAACATCTCCCTACAGTCTTTAACACGATTTCCGTACACTGAATACGGAGCACCATGTACAAGTAATTATTTTCACTAAGATGTGCTGCGTCTTTCGAGAGTCCCAAGTCTTTCACCAGTTCTGTTTGAGTAAGAGTTCAAATGTATCCATTAATGTTGGTGCAGAGGCGACTGGCAGCCATGAACCATGAGAGAAAGTCTAATCGCCGAATCTAAGTTCGGATGCAAAATTTTACTCATGTCTCTTTCGATGCATACCGCTACTTCCGTCACACAAAAGTAACAATCGTCGACGTGGTTCTTCTATTCGCGCCATACCGTGGGAATGGCGATGTTCTAACACTTCATTCTGCCTTCACTCCACTTTCTTAATTGCTCCACACATGTATAATACACAATGCGTGGACCAAATGACTTGTTATGATCTAAATAAGCAAAATATGATTTCTGCAGAAATTCTGATTTGTATCGGAGTCTTGTTACGTATCACATACGTTCCACGTATGTAACAAAATATTTCTGAGCTATTCACAGCCTGCCTCGGTGGCCGCGCGGTTCTAGGCGCTTCAGTCCGGAACCGCGCTGCTGCTACGGTCGCAGCTTCGAATCTTGCCTCGTTCATGGATGTGTGTGATGTCCTTAGGTTAAAGTACTTCTAAGTCTAGGGGACTGATGACCTCAGATGTTAAGTCCCATAGTGCTTAGAGCCATTTGAACCATTTTTGAGCTATTCACAAACCGATTTCCTAACATTTAGATCACAGCTTCGATAATACAACACCGACCATAACAACGTGCGCAAGCACCTTGTTCTAGATCTTGAACCCACTCAACTGTCGATTTTTGCGGCGATAACTGAATGTTTGCTTTGAAGCCCATTCTTCGCGTCTACTTCACCATCCTATAAACAAGTAATGTTGCCACATTAATATGAATTACACTACATAACATAGATTTCGAAGCCAATAGTAAACAGTAAATAGCGCGCAGTAGTTGGGGCAAGTCGTAGTTGAGCACAGAAAACTCAGGGTGGTGGAAAAATTTATATCATTTTTACAATCACGGGTCCCAGATTAGTAAAGACGATCACTGACTTTACATGTCGACCTGTTTAATCGATTCCGTTTCGTGTTTACTTGCTTCGAGTAGCTGCGCGTGACATACCTGTAGTTGGCCGTAATGCCAACTTTCAAAAGTTCTACGTATTTTCCTGTACCAATAAAATTTTGATTCAACTTGCCTACTATTGAGAAGAAGTAATTATTAAATATTTTGCACATTTCTGGTGGATGACTAACATTTTTATTCTGGCAAAAAAAAAGAGTGTAATATGTTGAGATACTCCAATCCATTGTGGAGGGGTGGTACGGAAACATTATTTTGTGCAGAATATAGGTGCTCAATATGTTAATATTAAAAACAGTCCTAAATTGTGCAACCTAGGTCTGTCTTTTAATATTAGTATGTTGGGCACCCATATTCTGCACTGATACCTCTTTCACAATCGGCTATATGCATAGTTTTAATCTTGTTCCGAAAGCTTTATGTTCTCGTTGAGTAATTACACTATTTTAATCTATCTCATAACATTCCTCAGCACTTCGCAGCATTATCTAAGGTAAAATTCCTGTACTGGACCCTGCCGTCCTTTATATTATGATACAAATGCTTTTTCCTCCTAAATTATTTGTAGTACTATTGGTTATTCAAATTGGTTGCTTATTAGCAGTGCATACGTGCCTGCACTTTTTTAATATGAAAGAGCTACTAAAGAGCAGGCTCCACAAGTTGTGCCATAAAGTTCTTTTCTCTCCAGCTAGATTTAGTACCTCTTCTAAGTTATCCGAATCTATAAGTCTACTCTACAGTGCTCTTCTGTAGCATTGCATTTGTATTTCCTTCTCGTCTGTACCGTATAAACTCCATGTATCGCTACTGTATAAGACTATGCTCCAAACAAATACTTTCAGAAAACTTCCTAATCCTTAAAATTAATTTAGGTGTCAATATATTTCTCTTTTTCAGAAGAGATTTTCTTGCTGTTTGCAGTCTGCTTTCTATACCCGCTTCACTTCTGTTGCCGTTAATTACTTGCTGCTTAAATATCAGAACTCGTTAACTACTTTCAATATCTCATTTCCTAATCTACTTATCTCTGCATTACCTGCTTTAATTCTACTGAATTCCATTGAACTTGTTTAACTTATTTTTAACAATGTCTGAAGAAAAATGCATTGGTGACAATCTTGCAGCTATAATAACTTTATGAAATACATTCGTAATAGTAGATTCGTTCCTGACACTGGCTGCATTACGTAGGAAGATATTACTTAATTGTGACACACGGAAATTAGTGCCAGTCCGGGACTCGAACCAGGATTTCTCGATTGTCGCTAGCGGTCACCTTAACAACTTCGGCTATCCAAGCACACTTATAGGACTGACCCGGATTCCATGTCATACCGCCTACGACTCCATCGCTCGCAACTTTACTTAGGTTCCCGCCAGAAGGTTTCAACGACACTAACATATTCAAAGTTAGTATTACGGCACAAATTTTCGTGAGGCACCAATAAGTAATAATTTCATACCTAATGCAGACAATTTCAGAAAGATTCCGTAACTGGGAATAAATTTCATAAATTTAGTACAGCTGCAAAATCGTCACCAATGTCTGTTTCGTCAGATGCTGTTAAAAATAAGTATTACAAGCCTAGGCGGGTAAAATTACGACCGTAATACTACAGTTGAATACGTTTTCTTGTAGATATCCTGTGGCGGGAATCCAAGTAAAACTGCGAGCGACGGCATCGTAGACAGTATGACATGTGGAACTTCGGGTCAGTAATGGAAGCATTCTCAGATAGCCAAAGTCGTTCAGGCGACTACTCGTGACAAGTGGGAAATTCGGGTTCGAGTCTCGGCCCAGCACAAATTTCCTTGGCACGCCAGTAAGTAATATCTTCATACCTATCGCAGTTGATGTTAGAAAGGTTCCGTAGTTTGCGAAAACATTTCGTGAACTTGTTTGACTTTCGTCGATGTTCCTGTTATAAACTCTTTCCAAGATACTGTCCAATCTGACACATTTCGTTCAGATGATAATTCAAGTCCTTTGATATCTTTGAAGGAATTACAATATCATCGGCAAAACCCAAAAATTTTATTTATTCTCCCTGAAGTTTATTTTACTTTTCAAATGTTTCTTTGTTTTCCTTTGCAGCTTGTTCAGAGTACAGAATGATTAACACGTGGGACAGACCACAATCCTGCCGTATTCTCTTCTAAGCTCCTACCTCCCACTCATCTCCTTCGGTTCTTGTAACTGCAGTCTTGCTTCTGCACAATTTATAGAAAAACTTTCTCTTTCTTAAATTTATTGATAACTTTATAATATTGTATAGTGTTTTACAGTCAACGTTGACAAACGCTTCATCTAAATCTGCATGTGTTATAAATCGGAGCTGTCGTTCTTCAGCCTATCTTCTAAGGTAAATCGTATGACCAGTATTGCCGGGCATGTTCCTCCAGAACACAAATTCGTTTTCCCCGCGATCGATTTCTACCAGACTTTCCATTCCTGGACACGTACGATTGCTTAATTCAGGACATAAAAAATCTTCACTATAACGATGGAGGCGAACAATAAGGACACTGAGGAATTTGAAGGAAGCGTTGATGCTGCGAATTATAATACGTGGTCTGTTCGATAAAGAATGATCATAATTTTTTTGACAACATACTTTTACTCAACCTCATAATTTAGATGGTCCTTCTCAAAGTAGTCTCCCATGATGGCGATGCACTTGTTCCAGCGTTTCTGCTAGTCTTCAAATACATGCTGCAAATCATTTTTTGAGAGGCCTTCGAAATCGCCTCCCCAGCCTTCATCACTACTTCTGATGATTGCTAATGCCTCCCACGAAGGCGCTTCTCCATGTTAAGGAATAGAAAAAAGTCACATGGTGCTAAATCTGGACTATAGGGAGTCTGAGGGATGCACTTCACGTTGCGCTTGGCAAGACATTCAGCAACTACACTGGCGATATGCGGCCGCGCATTATCGTGGAGCAGCAGCCAGCCTGCTTCACGGAAATGTGGTCTCTTGCGCCTGATATGGACTTGCAATGTTTTCAGAATATCCCCTGTAGTATTGTCCAGTTACTGATGTGTGTGCATGTACAACATGCTGATAAACCATTCCATGAACATCAAGGAATGAGATGACCATAACTTTCCCAGCATAAACAACCACTTATGCTTTTTTGGAGGTTGGTGATGAAGGAGATTTCCACACTGAGCTTTGCTGTTTGCTCTCAGGATCAAAATGATGTAGCCAGATTTAATCAGCAGTGATTACATTTGTAAGAAGCTTCGGATCTTCCTCTAACATCAACTTTAACTGTATACAGATCTGCGCGCGAACGTCCTTTTGTCCGGAAATTAACAGTCTTGGAACCCGGAACCCATCGCGCACAAACACGTGTCATCTGCAATTTTTCTGTCACCAACGTGTGGGTGGAGAGAAATTATGACCATAAAATTATGAACATTACAGCCCTAGCACATTTATACAAGATTTCTTCAGTGTAGCGTATTATGGCCAATACTATTCCTGTTGCACATGAATGACTTTCTTGGTAGAGTTAGTCATCGCGAAAAAATTCGCTTTGCTGATGACAGCAATATTATAGTCACTGAGAAAACAAGAGAACTTCCTGCAGAAAGCATAAGAAACCATCAAAGAAGTTGACAACTGGTCAATAAGCAATGAAATGAAACTGAACATAAAGAAATCTAGTGCCATAAATTTCATTGTGAAGAGGGAAAATGACTCAAATTAAATGTGGATGGCACTTCTATAATAAACTGCGAAAGAAGATTAAAGAAACCGCTAAAATAAACTTATTTAACAAGGTAGTGAAATATTACCCGTTAACTAATACATTTCTTAGATTGATAGATAATCTAGAGTAGACGTCTGGTAAAAAATGTAACAAATACATATTAATAACTATAATAAACATCTACTATTCCACAGAACAATTTCACACTGTATCTTTCCTTTTATTTTTATTTTCTGGAAAATTTTACCATAGTATTAACACCTTATCCTCCTCCTGAGCTCAAAATCTCACTCGTTGTAGACGGATGGTAACTCAGTTCTTCAGGCTTTCAAATGGGAAGCTGGGGTACAGAAAATGATACTGAAGTCAGCTAATAGTGTGTGTAGTATTATAGAACAATTTGTGTTTAGTATATGAAGTGACTGGGGTGAGAAATGAATGAACGATGTAGCATTAGCCTTTTACATTATTAAATAACTTATTTGTACACTACAGATAAACCGAACGAGGTAGCACTGTTTTAAACAGAGTGGCCTTGTATTCGGGAGGGTGTAGGCTCGCACCTTCATCCATCTTGAGTTAGGTTTTCCGTGGCATCCATAAATTACTTCAGGCAACTGAGACGATGGTTCCTACTACAAGGCCACGGCCCACTACCTATCCCATCCTTGTCATAATAGACAAGTACGTGAAAGTCTGTATGTATGAATTACTTTATTTTAGGTGTTCTTAACTTCTAACACCAAGACATGTCCAACATCGTTGTAAAAGAGATCTGTGGTAAGTAAAACTACTACTACTACTACTATTTTACTACATCACAACGAATAAATTATCATTGACTGGAAATGTGCTCTTCCACGATGGTGACGGTCTTCATAGGTTACACCTTTTATGGAAGAACATCTACAAGAAACTGCTCATCACTGAGGCAAGCACTTCTGCACAAAAGAAAGGTTGCTTAGAAAAGAAGTGGAAGGAATGTATTAGCATATAGAATGTACAATGGGCTGAATTTTTGTTGCTACTGTACATGATATGGACAACTTACAGCAATCTGAAAACAGATTGTTGCGAGAGGAGAGAATGTATCACTTTCTAATAACAAACCGATAATCTCACACAAAAAGACACAGAAATATGATATATGAAGCAATACTGCCAATGGTCCGGCCACCAGTAGGAAACATGTTGTGTTTGAACCAGCTGTTAGAAGTAGCTTTACTAAAGTTAAGACTTGAACGTTGATTTTCTGTCACATAACATGCCAGAGGACACATGAAGCTGTTGACTGTATCCCACAGTTAAGTTCTCAAAGAGCGTTAAATTTATTTTTCAGCAGACATTGGCAACTACGATCGTCAAAAGTTGACGATAAAATATACCGACCAACTAGGTTCACACCATGAAAGGAAATACTAAATACTCTAATCCTTTTCATTCTTTCCAATCTGTTGAAAACTTTTTTGACCTCCACTTACTTACACTTTTTATGCAGCAGAACGTAGTAAATACCTCTTAGTTTGACTTCCATGAAGGAATCTCCAAAGAAAAAGACCACTAATGACCTCATGAATGAAAACCCCAACAGAAAAACATATTCTATTGCTTAATGTTGGTGACATTATCAATCTCCATTCAAAAATTACTTCTTACTAACCGAAATGTTGTAACATGACTAGCATTGCACTTGCATGTAGAAGTTCTTATCTTCTTAACATAGAGAGACTGTCACACTTTAGAAATAAAATGGAGAATTACAAAATACGGAATCCCACTAGATGAAATACTGGCTCCATTCGTTTACTTAATCTCCTTAAATGACTTTTCAATGAACTTAAACGGGAGCTCAGAACTGATGAGTTGTAATTTCAGAAAATCAGTACTCATAGACCCAAGCTCAACCACATCAGACAAAACAATGAACATAGATCAACAGTCATCGACAATTTCACAGTAGGAATGTCAATATTTGAAACTCACAAAGACTTTTATTATGCAATTTCAAACAAACAAGGATGTTTGTTAACTGTCATTCAATATTTAAAGCACGACGTGTAAAATTACTTGGTGTCCAGATAGATAATAGGATAAAACGGGAACAGACAAAAAAGAGAGTACATAAAGTAATCAAGAAACTCGGTTCAGAAAGGTTTGCACTAAGAACACTCTGTCACTACCTTTACTTGAAAATATGAGTATCAGTTCCAGAATGAGATTTTCACTCTGCAGCGGAGTGTGCGCTGATATGAAACTTCCTGGCAGATTAAGGTCCTGAGTTCGAGTCTCGGCCGGGCACACAGTTTTAATCTGCCAGGAAGTTTGAGTATTACTTAACTTTTCAAGTCTTCGCCTTTGTCGTCTTCGCAGTATTCGTCCCAAATGAGATGTCTTTCTCGTTCTTATTATTTACACTAGTTTTATCTCCTCTGCAGTCTACTTCACTTCATTTTTCTCCACCACTATATTTCAAAACTATCCACGTATTTCTTCTCGCTCTATTTGATTGTCCATGTTTCGCTCCCAAGCAATACTAACTTCCAGATAAAATCTTTGTGAGTCTCTCTGTTAATGCAATCTGGATTCTTTTTGCTGTCAATACACCTCACAAGCGTGGCAAATCATAAGAAGATTCCCGGAGTAATGCAGCCGCATTCGGATCTCCACGTGGGTGCTTTCTCGGGAGAGCAGTGTTATGTATTAACGAATAGTATGGAGATAAAAAGGAAAGTATGTGGATAGAGAACTGGAAGTGGAATGTAAGAACGATGAATAGGTGGGACGAACTGTGGAGATTGAGGGTTACAGCATTAATAGTTTAGGACTAAGTGAAGTTCCATACGAAAGAAAATGAGAATTTGAAAAAGGAAGAATACGATCTAATATTTAGAGAAGGAGAGGAAAAATGCTGTTGGAGTCATCACAAGAAAAATAAGTATAAGAAAATCAATTAAGTTGTCCCACTGAACGAAAGAGTGACAGCAATGAAGATGCTTAGTGACCCTTGTGGATGTTTAGATCCCTCAGTTTTACATGCCAAAATCTGATACAGAGGAGGAAGAAATAGGTGAAATAAATGAACAGATAACGGACTTATACGAAGAAAATGGAAATGGTCAAGTGAAACCTACAATTGTTGGAGACCGGATAGCATAGTAGAAATAGATAAACAGAAGAATGCAGTTGAAGGTTGTGGACTAGGGATAAGACACGAAAGGGGAACGAAAGTTAAAACTCTCTCTGGTCACTTTGATCCCTTGGGAAGTACAGGCACAGTTTGTAAAGTATTTGTTCATCAAAAGCCAGTAGTATTAATATTGTTCAGACATAGAGCAAGGAACTGGAAACTGCTACAACTTGGAAAGAAAATTCAAAGCATGGATATGGTATCTCAACAGGCACTCTCTTCCGAAATTCTCTGATTATCTATATTAAGGAATTAGACTATTATTAGTTGGATGTATAGTACCAGTATCCACGTTAAACAGGCGTCTGTTGTTACAGCATACAATTATTTTTCTTGGACAAATATCGAAGCAGCCACGCAAATAATAAGCTAATAGTACGAGGTACAGCAGCGGCTTAATACAACCTAAAGCTTTTTCCATAATTACGGATTTCCAGATAAGTTACTTTTTCATTTTATTCTGTGTAGACATAAACCTGCAGTAGTGTAGGATTTACTTATTATTTTGAGCTTTTCCTCATTACTGAGGCTTTTCTCCAACATAATAATTTATTCGGGAATTGCTGTACAAAGCATAAACGTCATTAAACTATATTTTAAAAATATCCCTCCAGGTGTTTCAATCGTGTGTTTCCTCTGCGCCCATTCTCCTCATTGTGTGCTGCACATTTTGGAGCCAGGTGGTCATAGATCGCCCTCTTCATCTCTCCTCCGGTTCCCACTCCACTATCAGTTTTGGTATTCTGGCTTCTTTCATTCGTCGTACATGCCCGTACCACTGTAATTTCTTCCTTTCCATTACGCCATATATTCTTTCTTTTATTTCCATTCTCCTTATTATTTCGGTGTTCCTTATCTTCTCTTTCCTGGAGATTCTTGCTGATCTTCTCCAGATGGTTCAAATGGCTCTGAGCACTATGGGACTTAACATCTATGGTCATCAGTCCCCCTAGAACTTAGAACTACTTAAACCTAACTAACCTAAGGACAACACACAACACCCAGCCATCACGAGGCAGAGAAAATCCCTGACCCCGCCGGGAATCGAAAACGGGAACCCGGGCGCGGGAAGCGAGAACGCTACCGCACGACCACGAGATGCGGGCTCTTCTCCAGAAGTCCATCTCCAGAGCTTGTAATTTTTTAATGTGCTTCAGGTTAATTGTCCATGTCTCTGTTCCATTAAGAACCACACTCTCTAATGTGGATTTGTATATTAATTTTTTAGTTCTACTCATTACATTCGTGCACCATAACATTGAGTTAAGCATCCCAATGACCTTCCGTCCGCTACTAATTCTTTTATTGATTGCTGACTCTGATTTTCTCTCGATTTCTAAAATGGATCCCAAATAACAGAAAGCGTTTCTCTTTTTCATTTTCTTTCCTTCAATGTATAGCTCATCTGAATCATCAGTCAAGTATTCTGTTTTTTGATAATTAATATCCAAACTCCAACTTTTGTATGCTACTGCTAGTTGATTGAACATATAATGTACGATAGTTTCTTATTAATTCACTGTATATAATTAGTTTCCGGCATCTTCGTACTCCTCTTCTTTCATGTAAATCTTGACCCAGTCCACAACAGTGAAAGTTCCCTTGCGTGAAAGTGTGTACGAAACGTTGTGAATGAACGAACGATAGGCTGACACATCTTACGTAAGTACGATGTTGCACAGCCTGTGTTGTTAAGAACAACATGCATGTATGCATGCATTTTAGGAGGAACATGCACAGTTCTTGTCAACAACACAGGCATTGCAATATCGAAATTATCCGCCGATGCCGGGCAGTGACTTTCAGCTAAAATGTCCTCCCCTGTCGGGGAATTACATAATGTGTGTACGAGTACAGGTTGCGACGTAGGAACAAAGATGTATGGAAGTCTGGGTCTGGCCGTGAGTCGTGCATGGAAACCCAAATTCTGTTACGGTCACCGCTCGCGTAAATCGGGAAACCTAGGTTCGGATCCTGATCCGGCACAAATTTTCACTGTCGGTATTCCTTCATACAGCTGATGGTTGTTCGTATTCGCAACTGTGAATACACTTAATGTACCTTAGGGGAGAATTTTAAATTATAGACATAGAAGTAACTAAACAAAAGAAGTTGCAGTTAAAGAAAAGTATGCATAGTGGCTCAAAAATGTAACGCCAAAGAGGGATAATGTAACAAAAGCCATTTAACACGAGTAACGAGTTAAACAGCCTAATTATTGAAATTTATACTACAAATTTAGGGTCGTAACTGCCAATACTTCCAGGTTAGTCTCCGCACCAAAAATTAGTCACTCATGGTTCTATTTGTTCATCGGTCCATCTTTTGTCTCCTCTGGTTGATACTCGAAAACTATAATTGCGTAGGCTTCCGCGGCCAGAGCCAGCCCACATAAAAGTTTCCTGGGTATGGGACCGCGTCATATTGTATAAAACTACTGCTGGAGAAAACCAACTTTTCGGCCACGCTTGCAGCGGCCTTCTTCTGGGTCTATTGATGCGTTCTAGCTATGAATTTCCCTTATATTTTGTTATAACTGTTCACTGCGCATGCTACTTCGTCATAATTTACAAAAAAAAAGTTCATTTCATTGCTCACATACGGAAGTAGGAAAGGGAACTTTATTTTAACAGGTTACTGCGGTGGGGGGAGTGCGTAACCTCTGTTGTATATTGGCTCTTGTATTATGTGCCACGATTGGTGGTCACCGGCGAACGAGAAGTTGGCTCCCGTTTACCAAGTGCTGGTCGGCGGCAGTTACCCGGCGGTAGTGCTCGCGCCTCGTGTTGACAGTGATCGGACCCAGATGGCGCTCTATTCATGTTCTTTGGCTGTTTGAGTATTTCTATGGCCTCCCTCATTTTGCATTTCGTCATAACCGGCTACTTGGCCAACACACAGGCTTCGCTGAATTTTACTTGTTTTTCGCAATCTTGTTGATGCCTTGCCACTGCAGATTTGTTGTGATGCCTTGGACGAATACAGTGCTCGTGTTCCCGAATGCGCGTTGCTATTCAAAATGGTTCAAGTGGCTCTGAGCACTATGGGACTCAACTTCTGAGGTCATTACTCTCCCAGAACTTAGAACTAGTTAAACCTAAATAACCTAAGGACATCACCGACATCCATGCCGGAGGCAGGATTCGAACCTGCGACCGTAAAAGTCTCGCGGTTCCAGACTGCCACTTCGGCCGCCGCGTTGCTATTGGCCTGCCAGTCTCGCCGACGTATGCCTCTCCACATTCGCATTCCACCTTGTATACCCATCCTGTCCTTAGTGTATCCTAGCATGTCCTGGATCCTGAGACCTCTATAGAAGACAGGCTGCACCCCTACCCGGCGAAGGTGTTTGCCTATTCGGTCAGGGTCATTTTTTCACATAAGGTAAACGCACTCCTGGCTGCAGTTAGTCCATTTCATGCTTATCTTACTTGTATTCGTCGACAAGACTGTGTGGATCGATTTATGGCTGTAGCCATTGGCTAGAAACATTGCGCGTAGCCTTTTAAGCTCAGGTGTTATGTTTGGAGCATCACTTAGGCGCTGCGCACGGATTGCCAAAGAATGGATGACCGAGTTGTTGCGGGGTCAGGGATTTTCTCTTCCTCGTGATGGCTGGGTGTTGTGTGATGTCCTTATGTTAGTTAGGTTTAAGTAGTTTTAAGTTCTAGGGGACTGATGACCATAGATGTTAAGTACCACAGTGCTCAGAGCCATTTGAACCATCTGAACCGAGTTGTTGCAGGCTTGCGATACAGTGTGTGTCCCAGTGTGCCCTCCGTTGTGCTGCATACTTCGACGTCCAGAAATGGAGTTGTACCATTCTTCTCTTATTCGACCGTGAACTGTATCTTCCCGTGCATGTTGTTCAAATATTCGTGAAACTAGTGTAGCTCCGTTTCATCATGGGCCATATAGCGAACGTGTCGTCCACGTGTCTGAACCGCAACGTGGGCGTAAAGGAGCTGAACCAAGGGCCGTTGCGCCAAAGGCTTCCATGAATATTTCGGCTGCCAGCGGGGATAGGGGAGACCCCGTCTGTCCGCTCGTAGAATTTTCCTTGCCGTGTGAGGTACGTTGAAGTCAGGCACAACTAAACCAGGTCGCATATGTCTGGCGCGACATGCTCCTGAAGCATGCGGATAGTTTCGTCAACTGGCACGTTCGTAAATACTGACTTCACGTCAAAGCTGACTCTGATGACCGTATGTAAAATTTTTTCTCCCTTTAGGCGTTCAATGAAGTGTGTCGAGTTCTTCACATAAGAGTCCGTCTTGCCAGCTAGATGTCTTAATTTGCAGGCTAGATTCTTTGCTAAATTGTAAGTATGCGACTTAAACCCATTCACTACTCGGCTCAAAGGATAACTTTCCCTGCGAATCTTAGAAACATCGTAAATTCTAGGAGCGACTGGTACTCTGGGAACCTAACTGAGCAAATTGAGCAAGTCGAAAGTGCGTTAGTCCACTTCTGGCCCTTGCTAGACGTTATTCGGCTTTGCATTGATTGGTAGAATTGTTCAGTGTCCTCCTGAGGGATATCGAGCTGAATTCTGTCCAATTGCCGCGTCAGATCGTCAAAATCCCGAGCTGGTTGGAGGGCCCTGCTCATAATGCTCCAAACATTCTCAATTTTTTTTTTTTTGGGGGGGGGGGGGGGGGGGGTTCCGGAAACCTTGCTGACTAAGGTAGGGTTTGAAAAGCACGAAAACAAGCAGTAGTAACTCTCCCAGAATGCGAGCGGGCATTAACTTGCTGAAATGTAAGACCGGGATAGCTTGCCAGGAAGGGCAACAAAACAGGGCGTAGAATATCGTCGACGCTGTGCTGTGCTGTAAGGGTGTCGCAGATGAGAACCAAAGGGGTCGGGCCGTGAGGCGGGCGACAGACCGGTTGCTATTCCACCGCTGTCTGGAGCCTCTTCAAATCGTTGTTAGGCCTGGAATCTCATTGACTGGAGTAGAGCTGTCTTCAGTGATGAGTGCCCCTTCGAACTGAGCCCCGATGACAAGCGAAGAGGTATGTGGCGACGCCCTGGGCAGCAGTGTGATACCAACACGACTGTCGTCCGCCATATACGGTCCGACGGCCAAGAGTCAAGGTCTGGGGTATCATTTCTTTTCATAGCAGGACCCCTTTGGTTGTCATCCGCTGCACTCTTACAGCAAATTGGCAATTCGACGATATTCTACGCTGCGTTTTGTTGCCCTTCATGGCAAGCCATCCTGAGTTTACATTCAAGATAATGCCCGCCGACACACGGCGAGAGTTTCTGCTAGTCTTCGTGCTTGCCAAGCCCTACTATAGAAAGCAAGGCTGCCGAATCCCTTTCCAATTGAGAACATTTGGAGCATTTGGGAACGCCCCTCCAACCAGCTTGGGATTTTAGTGACGTAAAGGGCCAATTGGACAGGACGTGGCACGATATCCGTCAGGAGGACACCCAACACCACTGTCAATCAACGCTTAGCCGAATAACTGCTTTCATAAGGAACAGAGGTGGACAAACACATTGAGTTCCTCGGTTTGTGAAACTCTTCCTCTTGAATAAACCATCCAATTTTTATGAAATTGTAATCATTTGTTTGATTGCCCATGTGTATCACATCTACTGATTTCCGTCCCATTGGTATAATTCCTTTGTGGTGGGTCGTTTTATTTTGTCTTAGAGTGTATGTAGTTTCAACATATTAGATGCGCTGTCCAAAATACTTTAGTTGTCAGAAAGGAATGCCTCTTCAGTCGTTCAGGCACCATTCCCAGACTTGACCTAATTAGACATCTTCCGCCTGTGAGAAATCTAATCAACAAGTTGCAGAGGCGGTAGGGATTATGAGAGAGTGCATTACTACTATCTGTAAAAAATTGTTACAGACAGATGACAGCGACGTCAGTTGTTGATGCAGAGAGGGAAAGGAAAATGCTTAGGATCAGCCTTTTGATCACAAATGGGAAGAAGAGTCTTTTGGTTTTTCGAACACAGTATTTGACGCGGTTTATTTCATCTACGGGTTTTGTTAATAAGTTAACAACACAGTAGACGCAAAAGTTAAATGTCATGAGACCATTCAATTGACGTATTAAAAAATGAAGTTTTCCTTCAAATGTTAACACTTATGACATAGAAACGTTTCATTACTATAGTCAAATATGAATAAAAGTGTCTAACGATTTTTAGTCATTTGTACCACAATAGGTAAAAACGGAACCCTTGTAAGATCTCTTAGTTGTTCGTCTATCCATCTGTCTCTGTCTGTCTGCGTGCGTGCGGGCGCGCGTGCGTGTGTGTGTGTGTGTGTGTGTGTGTGTGTGTGTGTGTGTGTGTGTGTGTGTGTGCCTGCCAGACTGTGAAATACTCTTTTCCTCAGGATCGGTTAGACGTAAGTTGAAACTTAGGTCACATACTAAGATCTGTGATTTTTAGGAGTGTAAAAAAAAAAAAAAAAGTAAGTTGCTAAGTTAATGCAGTCAAAAGATTTGATAATTTATGTTACATATTTTTATATTCGCGAACTCATACAACAAAACCTATACGATATTTACCATTGACCTAGAATCATTAAATTAGTCAAGAAGCAAGATTTAGCAGTACAAGCAAAGGGAGACGTCCGAAAATTGTCAACTTGTAATTATATCACACAAAAGAATATTTCTTTTGCCATCTGTTAGCCGACTACGAACTCTCAAAAGCCTTGAAATTCCTTGCCAGTATTAATGTCGATAACAGGCAAAACTCGTCGAGGTTCTCGATTCGCAGCACGAACGAACTGTCTTTACACATAATTACTGTTGTACGGAAGCCTCAGAGTGCCAGTCCCACTCACCTGGCCGAACTTTTTAGCACAGATATTAAGTGTTGTATAGTATCATATCAAACATAACATTGTGTCTACTTACGATTGCGTATGTTTTCATTAACACTGGAACAAACCTCCGGATGGACCTCTCTCAACTCAACGTAACAATAACAAAATTTACAACTGTAAATACGTATCTGCTTCCTAGTTCAGAGTCGCACATTGAGTTGTATCACTGAATCCGTCCCATCCAGAAGCCTGGAGCTAGCAACTAGCGCAGTTCCACTTGCATAAACGAAATTTCTGTTTTTATCTCGATCTTTCTTACGGTTACGCTGACATGTTGCTCACTGTTTTCTGAGCCCCTTGAGACTACCCACCAACCTGCAAATGATTTAGCAGTATCCTTAACGTTTCTCACGATATTCGAAGCGAAAATGTTTTATGCCTAAATCTGTACATTGTTAGGAACAGCATATACCTGTACAAGAGCTTTACACGTATACTCGTGAGGAGTTGAACGAGAGACAGCTGCTGTGTTTGAGGGAGAGCGCTCCTTTCTCCACGACGAGTGGAGTATCTTGGGGGTGACAAAACTGGTACTGGTGGTCAGGGTGAGAGTCGTGCCGTATCGAGGCACTTGATCCTGTCCAGATCGCGAGTTCCCGACACGTCGGACGCGCCGTGTCCGGGGTCGTGTGCGGCAATGGGATTTTCACGTGACACCGTGAATTCCTCACTCGGCCAGACAACCGCCGTTGACAGTCAGCTGTTGTGGGCAACAACGTGTTACTGGCAAGAGTCGCCGTCGAAAGCTGAAAATCATAACAGATAATAGACGGGCCACAGTGCAGCAGACCATTCAGGAGTTTACTGCTCCAGGTCACACCAATATTGAAGAAAGGTAGCAGGAGTAATCCACTTAATTACAGGCCCATATCGTTAACGTCTATATGCAGCAGGATTCTGGAACATATATTCTGATCTAACATTATGAATTACCTCGAAGAAAACTGTCTATTGACACACAGTCAACATGGGTTTAGAAAACATCGCTCCTGTGAAACACAATTAGCTCTTTATTCCCATGAAGTGCTGAGTGCTATTGACAAGTGATTTCAGATCGATTCCCTATTTCTGGATATCCGGAAGGCTTTTGACACTGTGCCACACAAGCGGCTCGTATTGAAATTGCGTGCTTATGGAATATCGTCTCAGTTATGTGACTGGATTTTTGATTTCCTGTCAGGGAGGTCACAGTTCGGAAAGTCATCGAGTAAAACAGAAGAGATTTCTGGCGTTTCCCAAGGTTGTACTATAAGCCTTTTGCTGTTCCTTATCTATATAAACGATTTGGGAGACAATCTGAGCAGCCGTCTTCGGTTGTTTGCAGATGACAGTGTCGTTTATCGACTGATAAAGTCATCAGAAGATCAAAGCCAACTGCAAAACGATTTAGAAAAGATATCTGAATATAATTAAAAGTGCCAGTTGACCCTAAATAACGAAAAGTGTGAGGTCATCCACATGAGTGTTAAAAGGAATTCGTTAAACTTTGGTTACACAATAAATCAGTCTAATCTAAAAGCCGTAAATTCAACTAAATTCCTAGGTATTACAATTACGAACAACTTAAATTGGAAGGAACACATAGAAAATGTTGTGGGGAAGGCTAACCAGAGACTACGTTTTATTGGCGGAACACTAAGAAAATGCAACAGATCTACTAAGGAGACTGCCTACACTACGCTTGCCCGTCCTCTTTTAGAATACTGCTGCGCGGTGTGGGATCCTTATAAGGTAGGACTGACGGAGTACATCGAAAAAGTTCAAAGAAAGGCAGCACGTTTTGTATTATCGCGAAATATGGGAGAGAGTGTCAGAGAAATGATACAAGATTTGGGCTGGACATCATTAAAAGAAGATTAGTAGCTGTACACTTTGACATTCCAACCACCAACTTTCTCCTCCGAATGCGAAAATATTTTGTTAACACCGATCTACATAGTGAGGAACGATCACCACGATAAAATAAGGGAAGTTAGAGCTCGTACGGAAAGATATAGGTGTTCATTCTCTCTGCGCGCTATACGAGATAGGAATAATAGAGAATTGTGAAGGTGGTTCGATGAACCCTTTGCTAGGCACTTAAATGTGATTTGCAGAGTATCCATGTAGAAGTAGATAACAAGAACAAATCTTACCATCGAAATTCGGCTCCTTGTTTAGAGGTGCAGAAGGTATTGCCCCACATGCGTTCCTTCGCTTGCCGCACGCCACAGAACAAAATCATGCTAGATGAGCACTGGACGCTTGAAGATTGGAAGGAGGTAGCTTAGACTGATTAGTAGCTCTACACTTTGACATATGCTAATCACGTTACACTACATTTGCTGCATGGTTGAGGCAGGTTGTGAATGTATTCTTTTGTGAGTGACGTTCACATTTTTTACGTCATCAATCTTCTGACTGGTTTGATGCGGACCGCCAAGAATTCCTCTCCTGTTACAACCTTTTCATCTCAGAGTAGCACTAGCAGCCTATGTACTAATTATTTGCCTGGGTATGTTCCAATCTCTGTCTTCCTCTACAGCTTTTGCCTTCTACAACTCCCTCTAGTAGCAATGAAGTCATTCCCTGATGTCTCAATATACATCCAATCATCCTGTCCCTTCTCCTTGGCTCCTTTGCTCTCAGACTCTGCGCTGATCCACCTCATTCCTCATCTTCTCAGTTCACATAATTTTCAACATTCGTCTGTAGCATCACATCTCAAATGCTTCGATTCTCTTCTGCCCCCGTTTTTCCACAGAACAAGTTCCAGTACCATACAGGACTGTGCTTCAGACGTACTTTCTCAGAAATGTATTCCTCAAATCAAGGTCTATGTTTGATACCAGCAGACTTATCTTGGTTATGAATGCCATTTTTGCTAGTGTCTGTCTGCTTTTTACGTCCCCCTTGCTTCATCCGTGATGGTTTTTTTGCCGCCTAGGTAGCACAATTCCTTAACTTCGTCTACTTCGTGATCTCCAATATTCCTATGTTCAGTTTTGCACTTTTTGCTACTTATCATTACTTCCGTCTTTCTTTGGTTTACTTTCAATCCGTACTCCGTAGTCATTAGAATGTTAATTTCATCCAACAGATCCTGTAATTCTTCTTCAACTTCACTGAGGACAGAAATGTCATCACCGAATCTTAACATCGATATTCTATCACCTTGAATTTTTAATCCCACTCTTAAACCTTTAGTTTATTTCCGCCATTGCTTCTTCGATGTATAGACTGGACAGCACGGGTGACAGACTCACATCCTTTTTAATCCGGGCACTTCGTTCTTGGCCTTCCACTCTTACTGTTCCCTCTTGGTCCTTGTAAATATTGTATTTCTCCCATCTTTACCTATAACTTGCCCCAATTTTCACCAGAATTTGGAACATCTTGCACTATTTTTCTATGTTGACAAAACCTATGAACGTGTCTTGATTTTTCTTCAATCTTACTTCCATTATCAACCGCGACGTCAGGACTGTCTCTCTCGTGCCTTTCCCTTTCCTAAAGCCAAATTGATCGTCACCTACTATATTCACATTTTTCCCCCTTCTTCTGTGTTATTCTTGTCGGCAACTTGAAGGAATCAGCTGTTATCTGATTGTGCGGTAGTTCTTGCACTAGTCAGCTCTTGCTGTCTAAGGAATTGTGTAGATGATGTTCTCCGAACTTCTGATCATATATCGCCAGTCTCACACATTCTAGTCGCCAGCGTGAATTGTCGTTTTGTTGTCACTCCCTCCAATGAATTTTGAAATTCCGATGGAATGTTGTCTATCCCTTCTGCCTTGCTAGATCTTAAGCCGTCCAAAGCTCTTTTAAATTCTCATTTTAATATAGGGTCACCTATCTCTTCCCTGTCGACCCCTGTTTCTTCTTCCATCACGCCATTCGACAAGTGCTTCTCCTCACAAAGGCCTTCAGTGTACTCTTTCCATCTACCCGCTCTCTCCTCTACATTTATCAGTGGAATTTCCATTACACTTTTCACACAGTGATACATCGTTTGAATATTTTCAATTATTAACCCCTCAAAGTGGAGCGGGCTGTTCGAATTCTAACTCGTTGTATACTCAGGGCCATTTCAACCAAATAGCTGGGCAAAGGGCGTTCCTGTTAGGAAAACGTGGGAGAGGATTTCCAGTTCCGGCATTTGCCTCGTAACAACCAGGGAAAATCTCCCGAAAAGCATGGTCAGAACCTGGGAATGGGATCTGTTTATTTATGTAGTTCTAGGACAATATGTACCTCACATAAAAATACAATCCTATACTTCGAACGAAAAGAACCCTGGCAGCTAGCAACGCTTTGCCAGCTCTCAAGTGAGAAGTACAAAAGCCTGTCGCCATTACTCACGGAAAGCCATAGTCGCCTAAAATTGCGGCAACTATAGAAATACAAACAAAATCGCGTTTCTCGATTGGCCGTGGGAAGGACGCGAAGCAGCTGCGCCGAGCACACTGAAACTGCAAGGAACCTTCTCCCGGCATACGGGCGATACAAACTAAACTAAACTCCGCTCGAACATGTCATAAAGGGCAACGGTACCGACCGTCCGCCGTGTAATCCTCAGCCCACAGGCGTCACTGGATGCGGATATGGAGGGGCATGTGGTCAGCACACCGCTCTCCCGGCCGTTATGTAAGTTTACGAGACCGGAGCCGCATCTTCTCAATGAAATACCTTCCCAGTTTACCTCACAAAGGCTCGGTGCACCCCGCTTGCCAACAGCGCTCCCCAGACCGGGTGGTCACCCATGCAAGTGCTAGTCCAATCCGACAGCTTATAACTTCCATGATCTGACGGGAATCGCTGTTACCACTGCGGCAATACCGTTGTCGGCCATTTGGACGGTAGTGTATGTAAACCGCGTATACAGAGCAAAGTCGACGGCGATAGGTCTGACATAGTCTCTCACGGGCGAATGACACGATTTCACAATGTCCAATCATTTGTGCGATTACAGTAAACGAAGACGACCCCTATCTTCAGGAAGTCAAAGCATCACTCCACTATTCCCAAACTGTCACGTCTTTCTGAGGAATATTCAACGGCGATGACGCTCCTTGTGTGTCGTCTGTGGTCATGCGACCCGAATCCTGGTGAGCACATGTGGGACGACATTGACAAATATATGCGCGTCTTGGACGCAATTACGACCTATCTCCGTGAGTGGTTAGGACTAGGATGGTTCAACATCCCTTTTGGTGTCTCGTGGAGTTCTTATAAAGCATTTCCGCCGTCATCGCAATTCAACGGGAAGCTATGCGCTCCTAGTTAGGTATCTCCAATTCAATTAAAACACACACTTGCACAAAACTACAAGACAGTATTTAATGAAGTTTCGGAAACATGAAATTGTAAGATAATTATTGATTTCAAGGACTTCAAAAGATTCAGGTGTCTCCCTTTGGTTCTAAGAAGGTGATCATAAGAAATTCCCTTCACCGATTTGATTCATACTGACAGGGTGTGTAGGATACGACAAAGACTAAACACGAAGACGCAACTCTCAACCGTTTTCGAGAAAATCAAGTTTGCAAATTGTAGTTGTGTTTATATACTTCATAGGGCCATCAGTATTCAAGGGGTCCGCAGCCGATCGAGTAAGCACTTAGTTTCATAAACGCCACGTCTCTGGATCGTATGGATCGAATCTCGCCGACTGTAGCTTTTTTTTCACGTAATTCTAATAACAGATTTATGACTGTGCAGACTATCTACAGTTAATTATTCATTTATTATTTTCTCATTCTTTATCCTGAAAAGTGTGAAAGAGCTCCTTTCTTACGGAAATAAAAATAAAAAAATAGTCTACATGAGAACTTCCAATCAAATCAGTATAGTCATTTTATTTATATTATTGTATCTACACGCCCCTACATATCCGCATCCGGTGACGCCTATGGGCTAAGGATGACAGGGCGGCCGGTCGGAACCATTGGACCTTAGAGGTGTCTTCGGACGGCGTCCTTGTTACATTTGTGACCAGTATAATGTGTAAGCTGTGGGCTACGCACGAATCTGGCTGACACTGGTCTTAGCAACATGGAAAACAATAACTATTGCCACATACAGCAATGAACGCCCAAGTTTTTCATGTACATCTCTTTTCCACGTGTCTACCGCAAAATCAAACTTGGGTTACATTCTTAAACGGTTCTATGTTGTCGAACAATTTCGTGGCGCACCACACATATCGAAGCACATCACGTGATGTTGATACAGACAGCTCGCAGAAAAGAGTAGCACCGGCAACGAGATTCGGTCACGAAACCTCGCCCTTACGAACCTAAAGGACTACTCGCTTGGTTGCCGACTCCCTGCAAATTAGCGATCATACAAAATAAGTAAGCAAGCCTACAGACAAACTCGAGACTCTCAAAAACGATTGAAAGTCACGTCTTGTTTTTAGATATGTTGAAATCCGAGTCGTGCCCTGCACATATTGTCAGTATGAAACAAATCGACGAGGGAAAGTTTGTACGGTCCCCTTGTAAGCGACTGTAGTCGATGCCAGTGACTTTCACTCAATGCGTACTCAGTAATTTTCAGCCATGTTCATATTCAGCCAATTTAGTTACTACATCTGTGCCTGATTTATAAATACAAAATAAAAATTACGAAGTTAATTACATACACTAGTTTTGTTCCGTCTTGGCTTTGCTGCTGAGAACATATTATGTTGTTGCCCCCTATTTAAGGTGAGATTGAGCAGTTTCTGTGTTTTGGCTAAATTCTACGACAGTTGTCCTAAACACAGCATGTGTTCGTATTGAGTTACCAGTATAGGGCAATTTATGTTAACCTGAAAATGCTCTAATTCGGATTGGGAAACACTGTAATCTACAATCAGTAGCTCTCCTACAGTGTGACAATTACTGAACTATATGAAATAAAATCGCCATAACTTCTGAACGGTTTGCGATAGGACATTCAAACTGCACGGTTGGCTGAGTGACATGATGGGAATTAGTGTGCTGCATGGTTTGGTTTAGCGATGAAGCCCACTTTTTTGGATGGGTTCATCAATAAGGAAAACAGGCGCATTTGGGGAATGACAGTCCGAATTTCTCGATCGAGAAGACTCTTCATCCTCAAGTGCAGTGTCCAGTCACGGAATAATCGGTGCAATATTCCTTGTGGCACGTTGACTACCAAACGGTACATGAAGGTTTTGGAAGATGATTCCAACCCATTATCCAAAGTAAACCGCGGTGGTCTCGCGGTTCTAGGCGCGCAGTCCGGAACCGTGCGACTGGTACGGTCGCAGGTTCGAATCCTGCCTCGGGCATGGATGCGTGTGATGTCCTTAGGTTAGTTAGGTTTAAGTACTTCTAAGTTCTAGGGGACTAATGACCACAGCAGTTGAGTCCCATAGTGCTCAGAGCCATCCAAAGTCACCCTGATTTCGACAAGATGTGGTTCATGCAAAACGGAACTCGATTTCATCGAAGCAGGAGAGTGTTCGATGTCCTGGAGTAGCACTTCGGGGACCGCAGTCTGCCTTTGGGGTACCCAGAGGCCACTGGCATGGGCCTCGATTGCCCGCCATATTTTTCAGATCTGAACACATGCGACTCCTTTTTGTGGGGCTAAAGACAAGGTGTACAGCAATAGCCCAAAAACATTGTTGAACTGAAAACAGCCTTTCAGGAGGTCATGAACAGCATCAATGTTCCGACACTCCAGCGCGTCACGCAGAATTTCGCTATTCGTCTGCGCCACATCGTCGCCAGTGATGGCAGGCTCATCGAACATGTCATAACCCAAATCCGAATATCTGTAGTGACGTTTATATGTTGAATAAAGTGTGTGCACGCCGTAGTTTGTAACTAATTTAACTATTTATCACACAGTTCAATAATTGTCGCCCTGTACGCATCAAGTCATAGTGTTCTCGGATAGTGCCTGAGGTTAGTACACAGCAGGTAACTTTCTCTCATAGTTGTTCAATTTTCTTCGGATCACTTGTAGGGAGAGAAAAGAGTGTTTATTCCATAATCGTCTAAGTTTCGTCGTTGATGTAGAAGTCCTAACAAGGGGACCGCGCTTTTATGGTATATGCAGGTGTTGGCCAGAAGTGAAACTGACAGAAGTAGGAGCTCCGGATGGCCAAATATTTAGAATATAAATAGGTTTTTTGGGGCGAGTCGAGAGAGCCACTAGCCGTTTATGTGAGCGTAGCTTTCCGGCAGCGGTTGGAATAACGGAAAGAGTGCAGAATAGTAATCAAAGGATGTGGGAAGAGTCCCTTTGCGAACAGACTTTTTCTAGCTTCAATTTATACGTTATTTACACACCAAATAAACCGAAATAATAGTATATTGTATTTATTAATATCGTCATGAAAGGCATGAAAAGGAAAGGCACAGGAAAATTTGGGATTGCAAAAAACTTTCCGAGAAAGGACTGTAATTAAAAAGTACAGGACTTCGTATTCCATTACTTTAATTTTGACATTCGAGCAGCTCTCGGCAGCTGCACGCGAAATATAGGTACCCAGTGCAATGATTTCTTCATCATCATTGTCATCATCATCATCATCATCATCATCATAATCATTTATTACACATAAGCAGACCAGTTAGGCCCATGGCAGAAGAAAAAATATACAAATACAGAAACATAAAACATAAAGAAATGATCAACACACCCAATCTATGAATTAAAATTAAATAGAACTATAACTTCTAGAAAATTGTTATACACGTATGCCTATTTACTTGTATCTCGGGCATTCTCAGTGCTGGGTGCTGGAACTGCTCACTTAAGTTCTGTCTTTCCACCACGTTTGCGGACGACCTCTTCGACGTCTTCCAGTTGGCTGATGTACAAATACTTTGTTAGGCAGAGTACCCTATGCTCGGAGAACATGTTCTACCCACTGCAGTCTTATTCTTGCAAACACTATTCCGGTACCAGCTTTCTCAAACCGCGTATACAGATGTACATTGTGCCTTCTTTCCCATCTTCCAGTTCCTGTATTGCATAGTCGACCATACATTTTTCTTAAAATTTCCTCTCAAATGCACGGATGCGGTCTTCCATTGTCTGTGTGCTTGCCTATATATCACAACCACGCTGTTTAACCAGTCACACTAATGGCATGTACAACTGTATCTTGCTTTCCAGGGATAAAATGCGTAACAGGCATAGGTGGCTTCAACTTCAATACACCCGGTTCGCATTCATTCTTCTTTGCGCAATATGCCAGGAAAATTACTGCTTCCGGTGTTTTTCCGATGAACAGCACACAGCTTGGTCGACATCATCTCGACCATCTCGCCGCGAGATGATCTTTTTAGCTATGTTGCGTATTGGGCACTGACGTTTTACGTATTAGCCATCGCCATTTATTAACCGGTTATCGCCCGCCTTTTTGTGCTCATTGTTGTCAATCTTTGACGGTTCGCCTTTACCTGACCGAATGTCCTTTTTTTTAACTACTTACGATCTAATGTACGTTTGCCGTCTGAGTTATAGGCTATTTCAGCGAACGACGCGCCGGCTGTCAAAATGGCTCTGAGCACTATGGGACTTAACATCTGCGGTCATCAATCCCCTAGACTTAGAACTATTTAAACCTAACTATCCTAAGGACATCACACACATCCATGCCCGAGGCAGGATTCGAACCTGCGACCGTAGCAGCACCGCGGTTCCGGACTGAAGCGCCTAGAACCGCTCGGCCACAACAGCCGGCCCGTTGGCTGTCGACGCGTTTTACTTTATATCAGTCATAGCAATATGGTGAAGGCCATTTAATCTTTAGTTGGCAATTTAAATTTTGGTTCGGGGCCTCCGCTGTCTCTACAACGTATTTTGTGGACTTTTCTCCGAGAAAGTACTTTTTCTTATCTCGCTTTCGTTCCGTCGATTGGGCTTAGCGTGTTGTCGCTATAAAGTCGTTTTACTTCTTGATGATCTAAGGTTACGACATGGGCGCTTATGACCTTAGCTGTTTTTAGCCGTAAAACAAAAAATCAACTGTAAAATAATAAAAATGTCATTTTATTAAAAAGGAAAACACTTCCTAATGTTCTGCAAAATTATATTTATTTATTTGGTCACTATCCAGCTTATGGCTTGTTGTCACCTCAAGATGGCGTGAGAAGCCGAAAGACGGTTCGTGACCAAATAAATAAACAAATATAATTTTGCAGAACATTAGGAAGAGTTTCCCTTTTCAATATTACTATGTTCTGCGAAGCACCGACGAAAAATTCAGTTAACGTTACTTGGAATTTTATCCATAAAGCTCTGGCGTCTAACTTAAAATTCTTTCCTGGAAATGTATTTGCAATCCCAATTTTTCCTTTGCTTCTTCTTTTGATGCCTTTTATGAAAATATTAATAAATGCAAAATACTGCTTATTATTTCGGTTTATGGGCAGTGTAAATGACACAAAAATTGAGAATAAAAATAAAAACGTTGCCGCTTAGAGACTCGGCCCCAGAACCCTCGGATTACCGTTCTGCACTCTGGCCGCTGCACCAACCACTGCTTGATCTATGCTCACATAAATGGCTCGTGCCTCGCCAGACCCGCACCAGAAATGCTGTATTTTTCTAAACGCGTGGCTCTCTGGAGCTCACACTTTCGTCACTTTCATTTCTGGCCAGGGCCTGCATATACCATAAATTTCGACGTAATAGGTGATGACGTGTAGGGGTGGTCCTCTTGTAAGACGATTACGCATTTCACTCCCTCTTCAGTGGCAATCTGGCAGAAATAAGCTAAACGCAACATTTTATACTGAATGACGACCGAAAACGATTCTCATATTAACTTCTCAACTCTGTGCAGTCGGCAAATATGTCTGAAGGGAATAACGCAAGTTTTCTTTCTAGCAGTTAATTTTAAACAATACGAATTAATACCGGTGCGAGAAGATCATGATAAACCAAGGGACCCGTGCAAAACTTTCGCACTTTTATGGTTTTAAATAATGACAGTATTTGCAGTAGGTATAGTCTCTGGGGTATGGGTAGCTGTGGTAATGAGGAGAAAACATCTATAAAAATGAAGTGAACGGTGTGAAATAGAAACCATGAATGTATGATAGATCCTTGAATACACGAGGCGTATTTTTTAAGTAAGGTCAGTGTTGTTGTAGACACTAGTAGTTCGCGCACATACCGCAACGAGCGCGTGCATCGTGTACCGGCATGCCTCGGGAACAACTGTGCTCAGTTTCAGCTCTGTGCTTCCAAAATGTTTAAGACTATCAACTCTCCCGCCACGTGTAAGGTTCGCTCAGTGATAATGTTTTTGTCAGCAAGGAACCTGTCTGCTGCAGAAATTCATCGACAGATTTGCGAAGTGTACGGTGATACTGTTATGAGTGGAAGCTAAGTGCGTAAGTGGGTTTCAGAATGCAAAGATGGCCGTCACAATGTCCATGATGAGGACCGCTCCGGTCGCCCTTCTTTGACTACAGACGATATGGTGGCTTCAGCTGAAGCGAGGATTCGTGAGAACAGGCGCTTCACAATAACAGGTCTTTCAAACGAATTTCCTGACGTGTCGAGATCAGCGCTTTACAACATTGTTTCTTAACACCTAAAGTTTAGGAAACTGTCCTCCCATTGGGACCCTAAACGCCTAACAGAGGACCACAAAAACCAAAGATTTGAGTGTGCGATGATGTTCTTGACGCATTATCACGAAGAAGGTGACGGCTTCTTGAGTCAGGTCGTAACCGGAGAGGAAACATGAGTTTCGCATATCACGCCCGAATCGAAGCAACATAGACACACATACACACGCCTGTAAAGATGAAGGCCAAACAGACTCTGTCCCAGGGCAAAATCATGGCGTCGGTGTTTTGGGATAGGCATGGTGTATTGTTGGTCGACTTCAGGCAGTGAGGAACCACTGTCAACCCAGAAGCATACTGCCAAACCCTGAGAAAGCTACGCAGAGCGATTCAAAACAAGAGACGCGGCATGCTGACAAAGGGAATTGTCCTTCTTCATGATAATGCAAGATCTCACACTGTAGGTCAGACCAGCGATTTATTGGACAGTTTTGGCTGGGAAGTTTTACACCACCCACCCTAAAGTCCTGCGTGCGCCGAGCGATTACCACCTGTTCCTCCGCCTCAAACAAAACCTCAGTGGCAACCGTTACAATGATGACGACGACGTTACCGGAGCAGGCGGCAAGTTTTTACGAAGAGGGTATTTTAAAATTGGTTGAGAGGTATGATACGTGTTTGAACAAACTTGGCAACTATGTCGAAAAATATGGGGAAACGTGCATTTTCTGAAAATGAATTTACTTTCTTTAAATAACCTTTCGTTGTGTACTTATGTTCAAACGGACCTTACATCAAAAAACATGCCTCGTACATTTCCATGCATGATTGCTTGTAAATTCTCGCTTTCGGCCATAACATTTAAATTTACGTGTTGCTGAAGAGAAGTTTAAAGAGAAATACATTTATAAAATACAAAGAAGGAAATCACTGCAAAATGTATAGATTAGAATGTTCTGTTCGCTTCTCATTTTGTATCACTAAGACCGCAATAATCTGTAACTACACTCCTGGAAATTGAAATAAGAACACCGTGAATTCATTGTCCCAGGAAGGGGAAACTTTATTGACACATTCCTAGGGTCAGATACATCACATGATCACACTGACAGAACCACAGGCACATAGACACAGGCAACAGAGCATGCACAATGTCGGCACTAGTACAGTGTATATACACCTTTCGCAGCATTGCAGGCTGCTATTCTCCCATGGAGACGATCGTAGAGATGCTGGATGTAGTCCTGTGGAACGGCTTGCCATGCCATTTCCACCTGGCGCCTCAGTTGGACCAGCGTTCGTGCTGGACGTGCAGACCGCGTGAGACGACGCTTCATCCAGTCCCAAACATGCTCAATGGGGGACAGATCCGGACATCTTGCTGGCCAGGGTAGTTGACTTACACCTTCTAGAGCACGTTGGAGGGCACGGGATACATGCGGACGTGCATTGTCCTGTTGGAACAGCAAGTTCCCTTGCCGGTCTAAGAATGGTAGAACGATGGGTTCGATGACGGTTTGGATGTACCGTGCACTATTCAGTGTCCCCTCGACGATCACCAGAGGTGTACGGCCAGTGTAGGAGATCGCTCCCCACACCATGATGCCGGGTGTTGGCCCTGTGTGCCTCGGTTGTATGCAGTCCTGATTGTGGCGCTCACCTGCACGGCGCCAAACACGCATACGACCATCATTGGCACCAAGGCAGAAGCGACTCTCATCGCTGAAGACGACACGTCGTCTCCATTCGTCCCTCCATTCACGCCTGTCGCGGCACCACTGGAGGCGGGCTGCACGATGTTGGGGCGTGAGCGGAAGACGGCCTAACGGTGTGCGGGACCGTAGCCCAGCTTCATGGAGACGGTTGCGAATGGTCCTCGCCGACACCCCAGGAGCAACAGTGTCCCTAATTTGCTGGGAAGTGGCGGTGCGGTCCCCTACGGCACTGCGTAGGATCCTACGGTCTTGGCGTGCATCCGTGCGTCGCTGCGGTCCGGTCCCAGGTCGACGGGCACGTGCACCTTCCGCCGACCACTGGCAACAACATCGATGTACTGTGGAGACCTCACGCCCCACGTGATGAGCAATTCGGCGGTACGTCCACCCGGCCTCCCGCATGCCCACTATACGCCCTCGCTCAAAGTTCGTCAACTGCACATACGGTTCACGTCCACGCTGTCGCGGCATGCTACCAGTGCGATGGAGCTCCGTATGCCACGGCAAACTGGCTGACACTGACGGCGGCGGTGCACAAATGCTGCGCAGCTAGCGCCATTCGACGGCCAACACCGCGGTTCCTGGTGTGTCCGCTGTGCCGTGCGTGTGATCATTGCTTGTACAGCCCTCTCGCAGTGTCCGGAGCAAGTATGGTGGGTCTGACACACCGCTGTCAATTTGTTCTTTTTTCCTTTTCCAGGAGTGTATATACTGAGATTTTAATTGCACATCGTACTTCATGTGAACACGTTAGTCCGTAGTAGCAGTAGGTAAATCTCAATTCAAGGCGACAATGACGAATATATTTCTATTTTCTGAACGTAAATTCGTGTTGAAAAGTTAACTTGTACGACTGGCAGAGATAATGGGCTACCGCAGTGGCCACGGTGATTACCTACGGAACTGCTACATACAAATTAGCGAGTTAACAAGTATTGTAAAATAAATAAAATAGTATTTGTAATAAGATAATATGAGAGAGGAAGGTCTTATTCATGATTAATAAGTTAGCTTCGTAAAATATAGGTATGAAGCTGGGCATGTATGATGCCCTTTTGCCTCTGACAGTTAAAAGTCTCTTTTATTTTTCTACAAATAGTAAGTTTGACATTGCGTGAAGTCACCATTTTAGTGAAAGGGAGAGGAACCTTCTGGGGGAGCGAATGAAATGGCAATTGTAGAAAAGGCGTGTTGGTTCGCTCCATGACCCTGATGACACAAATACTTCCGCAAGTGGCCCTGCATATTTTGCAGGACACATTACGTTTCCTTAATACTCAGATTTCGGTACGAGAAGTTTTCTGCAAGATAAGTTTGCAAATGCCTAAACACTGAGCAGGGGTGTGATCCCTATTTCACTGGATATTGCAAGTGTTTTGGACCATCTTGTAACAATGAATTAAACCTGGACACACTTCTACGTACCACGAAAGAAAATTGGTATTCTAACAATGGAAGCACTAGCCCCCCCCCCTCCCCCGCCCCTCACATCCAAGGAAGTAAAAGGCTGAAACGACATCATTAACACTGCTTGTCTTCCGAAAATGGTACGAGATGTAGCACACGACTGCCTTGTAAAATGGTAATAGTAAACGTAGTGGATTTAAAATAAAAAATTAGCGGAAGAAAATTTTTCGATATTCTGGGGATGCTCAAACCTTAAAAAGAAATACTTTGAAGATGAAACAAAATATTTTTGTATTAAAAATAGTGCAATGATTGCATCAATAAAATGCGACCGAGGACAAGTGTCTCATGCAATAGATTATTTTCGTATTTCTGTATTGTTTCAATCTGTTCAAGGACAAAACTCCCAGCGACTGCACACTAGAACTCTTGTCCATGTTTCGAAGAATCACGCACACAGAATGAAACGCAGTCTTTTGTTGAATCTGTTGCTTTTACTCTATATTTTTGCTTGCCTACGAAACAGAGCTCGATCTTTTGCCGTTCTGTGTGTGTCGTGTCTTCTCTTTCTGCAGACCACTTTCACGTGGATTCAGCAATACTTTTCCGACACAAAGACTAAGGCTTTCATTACATACGAGGTGTGGTTATAAAATAAGGGGAGTTTTGCAGTAAGACATTTCATTTCTAAAGCATACATATTTATTTATTGTCATCTTCAATATACTTCCTTCCTCTATCTCTACAAAGGACAATGCGAATTTTCCATTTATGGAAACAGTGTTGGAAATCTTCTTGTGTGAGCTCCTAGATGACAGCCTTTAGCGGACTGAAATCTTGTTCCTTTTATTGTAAATTTGACCCTGGGGAGCAGATAGCTCACATGGTGCTAGGTCAGGTGAACACGGTGGGTGGTATAACACAGAGATGCTGTATTTCGCTAGAAACCTTTTAAAAGACGATGCGGCACTAGCAGGTTCGTTGTCTTGATGCAGAACCCCATTTCGCGCCGTTTTTCCCTTTTTTTTTTTTTGGGTTCACCGTGTTGAACAAGAACCTCAATGTAGTAATGTTGATTAATAGTCTGACCTTCAGGAACCCAGTGAACATACACAGTTCCATGAATATCGAAAAAAAGTCATCATCGCTTTGAATCTTGGTTTTCTCATTCGACCTTTTTCCGCTCTCAGTAAGTTTGGGCCTCTCCAGTGCGTGGATTGACGCTTACTTTCTGAGTCATCAGTGAAGAACCAAGATTCATCACATGTCATCACTCTTTCCAAGAAATCTGAATCATTTTCAATAGTATTCAAATTGTCAATACAAACAATTTCACGAGCTTCTTGTCGATCGATCGTGAGAATTTTCGACACGGTTTTCGAACACACTTTTCTCATGTTAAACTGGTTCTGTAACATTTGCCTTACGCATTCTTGGCAGTTCCTACCGTTTTGAGCAATCGATCTAATGCTCAACTGACGGTCAGATCAAATCAGATTACCTACTTTTTGATATTTTCATCAATTTGTGATGTTGAAGGGCGTCAGGGCCGTGAGTACTCATCAAATCGTCACGGCTCTCTTGGTAACGGTTGAACCACTAAAAACTCACGTACGTGATAAACAGTCTTCGCCGTTCACTTCTTTTAGAAAAAAGACATGTTTCAACAGAAGTTTTTTCAAGTTTCACGCGAAACTTCATGGCACAAGGATTAGAAACGTGAACATGTCCTTACAGACTTCGTGAATGTATAAAGACACACACACACACACACACACACACACACACACACACACACACACACACACACACCAGAAGTTACTTTTATTACAGTCATTATCACGTATGATACACATATTAGAAATGTAATTTTATGACAGTCATAATTTTTTCAGTCATTATTACATACGATGCAATGAAAGTTTCCTCTTGCGTTCCCTACAGAAGATAACCAACACTTCCTCAGCGTTCATCGTTGACCCAATACCTTGATGGATATGCGTCAGTACCAGTTCATTTAAAAGATCTTATGTCATTCTGCTGATGAGATATATTTTCTCAGACGGCGCAAGGTCTGAAGTTCTCTCCGCAGTGCTGTTTGTAACAGGAAATGTGTACAACTGACATAAGATTCTAATCTTTGGCAGCGCATCTACTGGTTACTTCTCCATATTTTCGTCAGTTTACTGCCTAATGTGTAGCTCTCCCTTCAAAGTCACAAAACAAGGGAGTTCGCCTTCGTATGGTTCAGCACTTTGCAAAACATGCTCTGTATCTTTATCACTACAGTTTTGCGACAGCAATTTTTGTAGATAACCGATTCTTTGTAGCTGAGTTGTAAGGGCTCTTCATGACATTTCATTTAACAAATTATCGAGAAGAGGTACGAACACTGACAGACATTAATACTCTTCTACAGATTGTGCGTGAAAATAATGTCTCTTGGTCTGTTCAAAGCATAGCTACGTGAACAGAGTGCCACCTACAAGCATTTCCGAAAGTTCTCCATCGATTAGGAATATTGTCTATTTATTTGTACATTCAATTAGCTTTCGTTCGCGTATCAATGGTATTGTTGTGATGAGTGAGTATCGGAGAAGCAAACCTCGAGATGTGCTCCGTCCCCTCCGCTGCTCCATCGCACGAAATCAGGTGTTACAAGTTTTTATATGTTTGTGGCATCACACCACAAACACGAAGGCGTCGAGTTCAATCAGATTTTTTATTCATTTGAAGGCTAGTTTAATCAGAATTATGGTGACACATGTTTGATGAAAGTTTGATCAGCTTAAAATTAATCTCCCATATGAAGTAAAAGTTTGCTGGCAGCAACACGTTGGCCAGTCAATATGGGGTAGGTTATTTGATGTCATATTACAAAATATTGTAGATCTCAAAAAAAAATCCTACAAAAATTTCCGCGAGAACATTTGTTAACTTTTAAGGTTCGCCCTGTCACCATTGTTGTGATGTCTTTCGGATTCGCTGTACCAGGTGCAATCAAAAAACTAAAATTAATATGGGTGAACCGTAAAAGGTAAGTACATGCTCTCGTGGACTTCTGCATAGATCTTTTGACATCTACGGTTTCGTGCTTTCCAATCTGACGTACCTCTTTTCGCCTGCAGAGCGTATTGTAAGAGTTAATTGCCAACAGAGATTTTGCTGTCCTGATTCACTATTATCGACATTATCATCTCTGACTACCGATTCAATTTTTGTTAAGTAGCCTTTATTCTTTGTCAGGGTTCAAGCTATCTCCATGCCAAATTCCATCAAATTCGATTCAGTAGTTCTGCCGTGAGAAGGTGACAGACCGACAGAGTTACTTTCATATTTATAATGTTGGTACCTTATGCGTTACTCATTGCGCCTTTCAACAAGAAGTGAAGTGTTATATCATGACTGAAATACGCTAATTCGTGATAAAAACGCCAAACAGAGCACAAGGGACTATTTGCAAACAAGAGGAGTTTAGCGAAATGTTAAGTCGCACAGAACAACAAATGTATTGACTGTAAGAAGCCTGACGATGATGGAAAATCGAAACGTGGCAGCATTATTTCTTACTAACTACGAAAAAGATCCAGAGAGATCAAATATTTATCGAAAACAGCTTGAACGCATCCGTAGAAATTTACAAATTTTTCACAAAGTAAAATAATTAGCTTTACCTGCACAGTGAGTAAAATCTACACGAAAGTTCATTTTTCTGCTACGCAATCATGGAACAATAAACCACGTCATGTTTCTTTGCACTTTTATCGTAAATTCTGACACAAAAGATAAAAAGGAGGCATAACAGAAGTCACACTTGCGTTTCGTTGGTTCCAGGTTTTCTGCATTTTTTAAACTCACAACTACTGCCTGTAAGTAAAAATGGTGATAAGGATGAGATTCTCTCTCTCTCTCTCTCTCTCTCTCCCTCCCTCCCTCCCTCCCTCCCTCCCTCCCTCTCTCCCTCCCTCATCCTCCCCCCTCCACTCTCTCCCTCCCTCCCCCTCTCCCTCCCTCTACCCTTCTCACTCCTCTGTCCCTCCCATCCTCCCACCCTCTCGGACTGCAGGACGTGCTGCCCCTCCCCCCTCCCCTTAATCCGCTCTTGCTGGCAAGCATTTCGCAACTACAACTTCATACACCCGTCCACAACACTAGCGAGGAAAACTCCCTCAGCCATTATCGACCGAGCTCGCCGCTGCTCAGCTTACAAGCCTGGCTCAGAGCGATGCTCCGATTTAAAACACTGATGCGAAAACGAGGTTTACAGTTTTCGGCGCTGCGTTAGTATTGTCGCTGTCGTCGTTTATCGCAACTCCGGCGTAAACGTGTGTTTAGCCACTGGTTCCGACTTGTCGCTAGTTTTATCGCTCCACTCGTCTGTCTGCGGATGTTGAGCATTTTAATAGAAGGAGCCGTGGCTCTTTATTTCGAAATACTGCGGCGTCGTGCTCTCGCTGCTATGCGTTCCTCATTGGTATAGGCAGCGGTTACGAAAATACAATGTCGATAATTAGGCCGACGCTGCGGAGGCACGGGACCATTAGCTTCCGCTGTGATGTTAGTACGAAGAAACAGTGTCAAGCTCGAGTATATTAAAACTGTGTTTTTACCAGTTTGAGGCGGCTCGGCACGACTTTCTCACCTGTGCAAACGTCCTCATCTCAGAGCAGCTATGTAAAAACATTGTCACAGTAGCACTTACCGCAAACCCCTCCTCTGTTCAAAAAAAAAAAAAAAAAAAAAAAAAAAATCATCGTTTATTCTCATGCACATTTTGGTAATTCCATCACTGTCTGCATCCGTTTTAAGCGAGAAAGAAATTCGTAATAACCTTTAAAAATCTAAAAAGCGCTAGCTCATCTGCTTCTCGTAGATCTTCGTCGAAATTATGGCCTTTTCAATAATCATTGTCTTTTCAACTAGGCATAACGGTTCAGTTCTTTGCCAATGAGGACTGTGCTGCGTAAGGAATTTTTAGCCTTCGTTTTCATTTTCTTCGTGTCATGTTTCAGTTTGATTTACAGTCTTTAATATCGCTATTTTTGATAGATCCTACACAAGATCTCACATCAACACAGACATCTTCCATTACGCACGCCGTAACTCAAATACTACGGTTTGTTTCACACGAATGGACAAGTGCAGCGAATACATAAAGTCGCAGTTCAGTGATTTTTGAGTACATAGATCTTTCCATCCAAAGAGTCTAATACAACTCATACCGGTACTTCTTGTTAAATCTGTTCAGAGGAAGTCCTATAAATCCTAATAATGACTACACCTTCAAAGTACAATAGCAATTTTAAATTAATTTGGTAATAAATCTTATTACTATAAATGTTATTACTATATAGCAGTTCTAATTTAAAAATATATGATAATTATTTTGATTTCTAGATAAGAAAAATAATTTCAGTTGGGTCGTTTCATAAATTTAACGTGAGAATCCTATGCTACGACAGGATTGTGTGTGTGTGTGTGTGTGTGTGTGTGTGTGTGTGTGTGTGTGAGAGAGAGAGAGAGAGAGAGAGAGAGAGAGAGAGAGAGAGAGAGAGAGAGAAGGAAGCACTTGCCAGTTCCACTTTGTACACTTACTCTCTACTGCTCCCTCTTCGTACCCTAAAAGTTATTCCCTGATACCTTAACACACGTCCTATCATCCTATCTTTTCTTCCTGTCACTCTTCTTCACATATTCCTTTCATTGCCGGTTCTGAGACGTACCTCCTCATCTGTCATGTTAACGGTCCACCAAATTTTCAATATCCTTCTATAGCACTACTATAAAAAGCTTCGATTTCTCTTCTTTTCTGGTTTTCCCGCAGTCCACGATTCACTTACAGTGGTGTGTTCCGCACTACATTCTCAGACATTCTTTCTCAAAATAAGGCCTATGTTACATACTATTAGAGTTCTTTTGGCAAAAAATACACTTCTGTCTTCTATCCTCCTTACTTTGTCTGCCATGTGTTATTCTCCTACCAAGGGAGCAGAATTCCTTTATTTATTCTATTTCGTGGTCCCCAATCCTCATCTCGTTTATGCTATTCCTCACTATCTTCATCTTTCTTTGGTTCAATCTTAATCTATATTCTGTGTTCAGTAGACTATTCACTCCATTCAACAAGTCCTCTAACTCTTCCTCTTCGTTCACTAGGCAAAGGAAGCACCTACTCGGGTAGCACAGTACTTTTGGAGTGCACATGAGGGTTTTTTAGGCTAGGCGGTAGTTTGAGGATCTCTCATAAACACTCGCCAGTCGATACGCATGTAGGGAAATCTCAACGCATTCAAAGTGAACAAAGTTCGACTGCACAAATGTTATCATAAATTATCGAAGTATTCGTTACAAAGTACCCGATTTTACTGCTCTCCAGAAAAGTTCTCTATCTCATATTATTCTTGGGGCTGAGAGCTGGCTAAAATCCGAAGTAAAGAGCTCTGAGATATTTAGCGAGTGCTAGAACGTTCATCGAAAAGATAGATTTGACGCCGTAGGAGGGGGAGTGTTCATTGCAATTGAGAAAAATATTGTCTATACTGAGGTTGAAATTAAGTGTGTGAGCGAAGTTGTCTGCTCGCGCTTAACAGGCCTAGGTGAAACCAAGTTAATTGGATGCTTTTACTGACCTCGTAGCCTTTAGCTACAAACAGGCCGGACCTTATCGATGTCGTCAGTATAGAGACGGGGATTAGTGATCATGATGTCATCATAGTGACTATGGTTATGAAAAAGTTAATAAATCGGTCAAGAGGACTAGGAGAGTGTTACGGCTAGAAACAGCAGATAAGCAATTGTTAGCATCTCACTTAGACAATGAACTACAATCATTTAGTTCTAGAATGATGTACACAGAGAAATTATGGATAAAGTTCAAACAGAATGTAAATCGTGCTCTGGACAAGTGTGTGCCTAGTAACTGGATTAGGGACGAAAAAGACTCACCCTGGTTTAATAACGAAATATGGAAAATGCTGAGGAAACAAAGGCTGTTACACTATCGGTTCGAAAGAGGACGCGCAAAGGACGACAGTCAAAAAGCATTAGAGATTCATACGCCTATGGAAAGATCTATGCGCGAAAAATATAACAGGTACCCCCGTCATTCCTTGGCTAAAGATCTGGCGGAGAACGCGAAAAGATTCTAGTTTTATGTAAAATCGCTAAGCGGGTCTAAGACTTCCACCCAGTCACTCGTTGACCAATCTGGTTTGGCAGTAGAAGATACCAAAGGAAGACTGAAGTTTTAAATTCCACTTATAAGAATTTGAATACTCAGGAGATCGTACAAACCTACCGTCGTTTCACCATCGCACTGAGTCCGATAAGGATGACACAGTGTTAAACATCTCTGGCGTAAAGAAATAACCGAAAAAGTTGAAAACAAACAAGTCACCAGGTCCGGATGGAATCCAAATTCGGTTTTACAAAGAGTACTCTTAAGTGATGGTCCCTTACTTTGTTTGCATTTATTGCGAATCTCTTGACCGGCGCAGAGTGCCAAGCGACTGGAAAAAATCGCAGGTGGCTCCTGTATAAAAGAAGGGTAACAGAAACCATTTTTCTTAACATCGGTCTGCTGCAGAATTCTGACGCATGTTCTTTGCTAGAATATAATAAATTTCCTAGAGACCTGAAAGTTCATGTCCACGAATCAGGAGGGCTTTAGAAAGCCGAGTGCGAACACCGCAACTTTAAAATCCAGCGAAAATAAACGCAAAATGAATCTGTTTAAAAAAGCAGACAAAAATTATTTTGTCGGCTTCCTAAGAGACAGTCTCCACTCCTTCAACCAACTACATAAGGGTAGACCATGTGGAAGAGATCCCCCATGGTACACAAAACTGGCCAGGACACTGCTACAGAAGCAACGAAAAAAGCATGCCAGATTTAAATGAATTCAAAATTTCGAAGATTTGCAACGTTTTACAGAAGCTCGAAATTTTGTGCTAACTTCAGTGAGAGATGCCTCTGTCTCCAAATCTGGCAGAAAATCCAAAAAGATCCAGGTCGTATGTAAAATACACCAGTGGCAACACTCTCAATACTTTAAATAAAAATATGGCATTTCAGTCTTTGACCGCTATTTTTTATTTTCAATTACCGGTTTCCGGCTAGCTGCCCATCTTCAGTTATGGCAGCGAACCGATTGTTCTGTACTGACAAGTTACTCTGTAACTGCAATATATGATCTGAAGATGGGCAACCAGCCCGAAACCGGTAACTGAAAATAAAAAATAGCGATCAAAGACTGAAATGCCATATTTTTATTTAATGAACGATCGCGGAAGTCCCATTAAGACAATCATGTCTAGTTTTGATAAATCAACACTTTCACTGCACTGCAACAATGACAGTGTTACCGATGACAACACTACTAAATCGGAGTTTCTAAACACGGTTTCCCTAAATTCCTCCACCAAAGAAGATGCAGAAAATATTCCAGAATCCGAATCCATAACAACTGCCATCGTGAGTAGTTTATAAATAATTAGTTACTTACGTGTTTCCGTATGTTACTTGGCCGATTCGTTATCGGAATGATGTGGAACGAGTCAGTTTACAGGATAGTGTTAACATTAATGAAAACATCGTCCTCAAATAGAAGAAGTATTGCAGGAGAAATAATTTTATGTTAAATTTCAAACTTTCTTTGCTAACTGTCAGACATTTTACATTATTGGGCAAATGACCACAATTTTCTGTTTTTACGTACTGAACTCCTTTCTGAGCCACTGACAGCTTTAACAATGGGTAATAAAGGTCTTTCGCTCTAGTGTGGACATCACTATCGTTCCTACGAATCTGTAGCACTCTAATTTGCTCAAAAACTGGTTTGGGCTGCTCTCCTGTTTCAGATAACATGTTAAATTGATTTCTAACCGAAATATGAAATGTGACATCTGTGGTTTACTCCTTTTGCTCGTTAGCAAAGGATTGATATCCTTGGTATTGCGGAGCACCTTATATCACTTAGCCCTAGATTATTGCCGGCCGCAGTGGCCGAGCGGTTCCAGGCACTTCAGGTCGGAACCGCGCTGCTGCTACGGTCGCAGGTTCGAATCCTGCCTCGGGCATGGCTGTGTGTGATGTCCTTAGTTTAGTTAGGTTAAAGTAGTTCTATAGTCTAGGGGGCTGATGACCTCAGATGTTAAGTCCCATAGTGCTTAGAGCCATTTGAACCACTTTGAACCTTAGATTACTAAATATTCGTAAAATTTACAAATAGGATATAAAAAAACACATTTTGTACTTAATTTAGTATGAAACACCCCAATGGAGATCTAATTATTGTAATTAACTACTGCATTATCTACCAGTTATGACTTTCTTAGAATAAATTTGGAGTAGTTCATTTTACGACGGTTCAGTAGCAATATAACGTTTTCCCCTCTTCAGTGTTGTAGGGGTAACAAAGGCAAGTCTTCCAATCCGTACTGTGTACCAATTAGGCTCCCTTCGAAGTATGTATATGAAATAGCTCCCTATTTAATAAACATATACGACCCCTCACTCCCACAACAAAGGAAACAAAAGTAATCCGCTGAATTGCAGAGCCGTATCAGTAATATCATTTTTCAGTAAGATTCTGGAACATACACAGCGTTAGAACATTATGAAATACCTTGAACAATACCGTCTATTGAAAAACAGCACTCATTCAGAAAATATCATTATTGTGAAACACAGCTGGTTCCCTTATACGTTCGAAGTAATGGTTGATATCTACAGGGGATCTTAGACTTCCATGATTCTAGGGTTCCAGGGGTTTTTTGAAAACGCTCCTCACAAGCGACTTCTAACCAAATTGCATGCTTATGGAATATCATCTCAGCTATGGGACAGCATTCGTGATTTTCTGTCAAAAAAGTCACAGTTCGTAGTAACTGAGGGAAAGTCATCGAGTTAATCAGATGTGATATCGGACGTTCCCCAAGGAAGTGTAATGGGCCATTTTTTGTTTGTAATTTATATAAACGAGCCGGCCGGTGTGGCCGAGCGGTTCTAGGCGCTTCAGTCTAGAACCGCGTGACAGCTGCGGTCGCGGGTTCGAATCCTGCCTCGGGCATGGATGTGTGTGATGTCCTTAGGTTAGTTAGGTTTAAATTGTTCTAGGGGACTCATGGCCACCGATGTTATGTCCCACAGTGCTCAGAGCCATTTTTTTTATATATAAACGATGTGGGAGACAATGTGTAAAGCCATCTAATATTGTTTGCATATTCTGCAGTCGTTTACCGTAAAGTAAGGTCATAAGAATATCAATATGAATTGCTTTAATGATTTAGAGAAAATCTCTCTATGATGTGAAAAGTGGCAATTGATCCTCAACATTAGAAATGCAGATGGTAGGCGATGGTGGTGAACGGAGCGGATATTATAGCTCTAAGAACGTCAACTGCTGAAACTGATTGCTGACCGGAATGTGAAATATGATTTCTGTGGTTTACTCTTTTTGCTTATTAGCAAATACCCTCGGCATAGCGAAGCAACTTACATCACCTACACATAATTACTAAACCCTTGTACAATTTACAACTGCAGTAGGATACGAAACAGAACGGCAATTGACGTTCGAGGAGTTATATTGCTCGCTCGATTCACCGCCACCGCCTACCATAGTGGTATGCTGTCTGAAGATGGTTGAAAACTGACCGAAGCCGGTTACCACAATATAAATGATTTTTGCGGTCGAGTCTGTCTGTGTTCATTTTTAACGTAGTTTTTGCCAGACCACTGCTCTACACGTAAAGTGTTCTCAAACATTACCGATCCTGAATAATAGAAATTGCGTTTCCACCACGTCAGCTTTAAAAGGAATCCCTTCAATTTCGGTTACGCGATAAATCACACTAATCTAAAGGCCGTTAATTCAGCTTAATACGCATGGGCTACAATTACGAACAACTTAAATTGGAACGCTGACAATAGACAATATTATGGGTAAGGCGAACCAAAGATGCGCTTTATTGGCAGAACACTTCGAAGACGCCTACACCATACCTGTTTGTCTTGTGATAGAGTACTGCTGCGCGATATGGGATCCTTACCGAGTTAAGATTGCCTGTGGACACTGAAAAAGTTAGAAGAGCAACTCGTTTTGTACTACCGCGAAATAGAGGAGAGAGTGTCACAGATGTGGTGCACAGCTGAGTTGGCAATCATTAAAAGAAAAGCGTTTTTCGTTGCGGCGAAGTCTTTTCTCAAAATTTCAGTCATCAAATTTTTCCTCCAAATACGAAAACTTTTGTCGTCTCCTACCTACGTAGGGACAAATGATGCCCTATTATAAAACAAGGTAAATACGAGCTCCCGCCTAAAGATTTAGGTTCAAATGGCTCTGAGCACTATGGGACAACATCTGAGGTCATCAGACCCCTATAACTTAGAACTACTTAAACCTAACTAACCTAAGGACCTCACACACATCAATGCCCGAGGCAGGATTCGAACCTGCGACCGTAGCGGTGCCGCGGTTCCAGACTGAAGCGACTAGAGCCGCGCGGCCACCACGGACGGCAAATATTTAGGTGTTCATTTTTCTCAAGTGCTGTTCTAGAGTGGAACGGCCGACAAATAGTTTGAAAATTATTCAGTGAACCCTCTGTCAAGCAACTGCAGAGGACTGATGTAGATGTGCTGTTAACTCCCTTGAATAAATCTCGATAAATCGAAGAAATGCAATGTCTTAAAGGCCCCCAACACACGAGGGACAAATTGCAGCGACCCGGCGCATGCAATGTCACTGCAACCCGCCGCTAGCCGCGACACCGCCACACACGAGCGATTTCAACCAGTATTACGAACGTCACTCCGTCGAGAATTTCTGCTACCGAAAATTAACTGCTGCGTTTAACAGCAGTTATCTTTGATCCTCGTATCCCCACGAACACTTGCAAAAACAAATTTAAAAAAACTGATACTGTAACTTATTAAATTTATTTTGAAGCGCATTTCTTGGGAACTGTAAGTAATTTTGCAGAATACCTTACCTTTCTTTCCCTGATGATAAATGGATTATGTACATCTTTACAATGTTTTAATACATTTCATTTTTCGTTTATTAGTCATCAATTCTTTTTTATTCGTTAATCTCATAGTTTAACTCCAAGATTTACTCTGTCTGTTCTCCTCCTCGATGTCTATAAAGAAATATCAATAATATTACTGCACATTACCGTATCTCTTGTTATAAACTTCGAATTAGGTTATATGAAATAACATGGGGCTTCAAAATGCTTATCACTGCAAATAGGAGAGCGCATTTTGTATTACTTCTTAATATAAATGGCACTCCGGCCTCCATTTCACTTCTCAGAGTAGTTCATGGTTCCTGAATAAGTAAGCTGTGACGTCAAGTTGTTACTCAACGTGGACAAATCGAAACAAAGCTGCAAAATCACACTTAACAACGAGAGAAACAAGTCGCAGCCGTATTGCCACACATCGCTGCTAACCAGCCGGACAGCCATACATGGATGATATGCGAAGCAATCGGACGGCCATGTGACGGATCGTTGCGATCCGTCGCTCGTGTGTGGGGCCCGTAACACTCGGTAACTGAAATTATTTCGTCAGCTGTTCTGATAGATATTTCGTCATTCAACATCCTAAACACTCCTTTTTCTCTCAACAATTCACATCCTACTACAGCACATCATTCAGTCACAAAAATGAGTTCAAGAAAGAACAAGTGCTTTGAGTTCCATAGAAATGAAGCAGCTTCGATGCGGAGCGGAAAATCCAAAATGTTGCGAAAAGTTTAGGGATTCCATTACCCATACTGTCTACAGTCCTGAAGCAGAAAGATAAGACAGCTGAAACGTTTCATAAGGAGGGTTGGAAAGGGACCCGGCAAGGTGAATTCGCCTCTTGAAGAATGCTTATTGAAATGCTTCAGTCAATGTGGAAGAAAAAACACACATGTCGGATGATATACACTTACCCCTCGCAATTCCTAGGTGGGAGGAGGGGGCGGGGGTCCCCATACCAATACCAATATGTGATAATATTTTTTGCAAGTGAAGAGGGACATACGAAAACTTAAGAAAAGGTCGTGTGACTCTGAAATATGTAAATACAGGGTTATAAACACAAAATTAATGGTAATGCAGGAGTAGGTTTAATAATGAATAAAAAATAGGAGTGCGGGTAAGCTACTACAAACAGCATAGACAGGTCAAGGCCTAATTCCACACAATACCTTAAAATGACTGGGAAATTCGTCACAAAAATTGCCTGGTCCAGGTCACCAGCTTTGCTAGAAGAAAAGATATTAAACAATCTGCGCTGATAGTAACGCGCCAGTAAAACAATAGCGTTAATTTGAAATGTGCCGCGTAATGGCGGCTTATTGCATCGCTCCAACAATGCTGTTTCCGCTGTGCTGGAGACAAGGAAGACAAGGCTATAATTCTGGAAACGGATTACTTGACACGGGTTTAACATTTTTGTAAATAAAACTCAACTGACATTTTAACTTATTGTCTATCTGACTTCAGCTCAGTAAATTACATTACATTACAGACCTGGATAAGCAATATACGTAATAACGCTTGAGAAGACAACCACACACACACACACACACACAGAGAGAGAGAGAGAGAGAGAGAGAGAGAGAGAGAGAGAGAGAGAGAGAGAGAGAGAACTTCTCCACGTATAATTCGGTTGAAAGACAGTTCTCACTATGATCACATTTTGCATTGCCTCTTGGGTCACAGGGTTCAAAGAATGGGCCAAACAGTGAACATGCAGTAATCGCACCTCAATTTCTCTGATTTCTTCTTGCAACCCAGAAAAAGCATCGGTCACATTTGTCGATGCGTCAGTAGCAATATTTCTGCATGACTTGATATTTAGAGAAAAACAAGTGAGAACATCCATTAAAATTGTCAACAACACTTCAGCTGTAGCTGTTCAGTATTATAACATCTAAAGCGAATCGAAACTTACTCGTATTCACATAAGTCTCTAATTTAATCTTTCTCCATTTTGTGTGTGTGTATGTGGGGGGGGGGGGGGGGGGGGAGAGGAAGGGGTGTGCGAGCACCATGACTGGTTGCCCACGGCCTACACTGTATAGCAGAGGAAGTCAGGAACACGAGGGTGCTTTGAAAAGTTCTCGGAACGGACTAGAAAAAAAGTACTTACATCATTGAAACCTTTTTTATTTTTCAATGTAGTCTCCTTGTAGATTAATGTACTTGATCCAACGATATTCCAGAGCCTTGATCAATATCGAAAATGAGTTTCCTCCAGGTCTGCAAAATAGTTGTCAACACCGGCTATCAGTTTTTCGCTTGAAGTGAATTTTCGCCCATCAAGAAAAATTTTCAGTTTTGGGAAGAGATGGAAGTCTGACGGAGCCATAAATAACGAAAAGTGTGAGATGATCCACATGAGTTCTAAAAGAAATCCGTTGGAATTCGATTACTCGATAAATAGTACAATTCTCAAGGCTGTCAATTCAACTAAGTACCTGGGTGTTAAAATTACGAACAACTTCAGTTGGAAGGACCACATAGATAATATTGTCGGGAAGGCGAGCCAAAGGTTGCGTTTCATTGGCAGGACACTTAGAAGATGCAACAAGTCCACTAAAGAGACAGCTTACACTACACTCGTTCGTCCTCTGTTAGAATATTGCTGCGCGGTGTGGGATCCTTACCAGGTGGGATTGACGGAGGACATCGAGAGGGTGCAAAGAAGGGCAGCTCGTTTTGTATTATCGCGTTATAGGGGAGAGAGTGTGGCAGATATGATACACGAGTTGGGATGGAAGTCATTACAGCATAGACGTTTTTCGTCGCGGCGAGAGCTTTTTACGAAATTTCAGTCACCAAATTTCTCTTCCGAATGCGAAAATATTTTGTTGAGCCCAACCTACATAGGTAGGAATGATCATCAAAATAAAATAAGAGAAATCAGAGCTCGAACAGAAAGGTTTAGGTGTTCGTTTTTCCCGCTCGCTGTTCGGGAGTGGAATAGTAGAGAGATAGTATGATTGTGGTTCGATGAACCCTCTGCCAAGCACTTAAATGTGAATTGCAGAGTAGTCATGTAGATGTAGATTAGATGTAGATATCAGGTGTATAAGGCGGATGTGGCAACAGTTGCCGGCCGCGGTGGTCTCGCGGTTCTAGGCGCGCAGTCCGGAACCGTACGACTGCTACGGTCGCAGGTTCGAATCCTGCCTCGGGCATGGATGTGTGTGATGTCCTTAGGTTAGTTAGGTTTAAGTAGTTCTAAGTTCTAGGGGACTGATGACCACAGCAGTTGAGTCCCATAGTGCTCAGAGCCATTTGAACCATTTGAACCATTTTTGTGGCAACAGTTCATACCTTAGTTCGTATAATTTTGCCATGGCGACAGCTCGTGTATGAGGGCGCGCGTCAAGAGTCGCGGCACCCATCTTGCAGGCAATTTTTTCATTTCTAATTCTTCAGTTAAAATGTGATATACCCTTTCAGATTACATCTGGCAAGCGTGAGCAATTTCATTCACTTTCAATCGGCGGTCCACCATGGCAATTTTGTGCACTTTTGCAATGATTTCTGGAGTAGACACACATCTTGGTCGACCACTGCGCGGATCATCATCTAAGCTCTCCTGACCAAATTTAAATGCATTTGTCCACTTGGCAACAGTTGAATATGAAGGAGCAGAGTCCCCTAGTGTATTCAGGAAATCGGCATGAATGTCCTTTGCTTTCATACCTTTCTTGACGAAGTACTTAACCACTGCTCGAATCTCGATTTTTTTCGATCTTCACAAATCATTACGCGGGAACAACAGAGCCACGTCACCGCCACAGCTCTCTTCCAAGAGCACTGACGTCTCACTTCTTTACAGGCAACAGTCCAATGAACATCACGTGAACCTCTCGTGGTAATTCTGATAACTTTTCAAACCACCATCGTACTTTTCCATTAAGGAAGTACTTCTCGAAGCTCCTACAAGCATTCAGGACTTTAACGAAATAGCTCAAACATTCCTTTCCCACATGAACCCATACTTACACGTTGGTGCACGTGATTTTTGTAAACCTTACATATGTCGAACACTGCCAAACATTTAAAGAGGCAGTGGACACATTTGACTCTAGCGAATCAGCTTCTATAAAAAAAAGTCAAGATGACCCACAAGAATAACAAGTATGTTGCATTCTTGGCATTTTTAAGGACTCACTTCCAATATCTAGCTGTTGCAATTTCAACGCCTAGAATACGCATCCCTACCACTGATGGACGCTGTAGACGTGACCATCGATGTGCAGATTTATCTGGAGGAAACACCTGATTCAGTGGTGCAGCATGTGTCACTACATTCACGAATATTCTTCTGAGGAATTCCGGTTAAGATGTTACGAAAGTATGTGTCATTATTCTGGAAGTAAGTTCGAAGGTGGATTGTTCTGGAGACCGCGAGTAACTGCGTCGATGAAATTTTCACTATTGTTCTCTTGTGCGGCACAAATTACTGTATATATATCGTCATGATTAATAAAATTCTTTTCCGGGCTATTATGCCGTGGTCTGATGGATTTCGCATTGTAACCCGACGTTTCGTCCCCATCTGCGGAGGACATCTTCAAGGGGGTTCGTGGCTTCTGTTAACTTCCGAAACACACACTGTCTCACTACTGACTGCAGCAAATTTACAAGAAACAGGATGGTAGCTTAGGCCATACAGTTCACCGGAAACCCACGCACACGGATCGTTATCTACATCGGGATTCGAACCACCACCAACAGCAAAAGCGAGGCATAATAAAAACGTTGGCGGATAGAGCGAGGAACATCTGTGAACCTGGGCTACTGGATACGGAACTGGAACACCTCACTGATGCATTACTCAGGAATGGTTACTCGGCTGCTGAGATAAAAAGAGCGTTAAGACCGCCGCGTGAAAATCATAGCAATGCACAAGCGCTTGCAAAATCGAAAGTTTTCCTGTCTTTTATTAAGGACGTCACTGACCGCATAGGGAAAATATTGAAAAAACGGAATATCGCGGTGATTTACAAACCTACCCGGAAGATACAAGAACACCTGAGATTGGCTAAGGATGCTCGTAAACCGCTGGAAAAAGCAGGAATTTACAGGATCCCGTGTAGTTGTGGGGAGGTATATGTGGGTACCACAAAAAGAACGGTCAAAAAACGACTAGAAGACCACAAGGGCAATTGCAGAAGGGGAGAGATTGATAGATCAGCTGTTGCAGAACACGCTTTGCAGTCAGGAGACCACCACATTTATTTTGATAGAACTCAAGTACTGGCAGCCACAAGCGGATATCATGAAAGGCTTTACAGAGAGGCTATAGAGATTATGAAACACCCCAGGAATTTTAATAGGAAGGAGGAGGGCGTAAAATTGAATGACATCTGGATGCCGGTGCTGAAGAAGATGTGTACCAGTCTTCCGCCATGGGATGATAGCAACTGCGGACGGCGGCAACCGACAACGGCCAATTGCGCTCGCGTATTCAAAACATGTGACGTCACGCCTATGCGCGGGAGCACGCGAAAACAAAAATTTGCTGCAGTCAGTAGTGAGACAGTGTGTGTTTCGGAAGTTAACAGAAGCCACGAACCCCCTTGAAGATGTCCTCCGCAGATAGGGACGAAACGTCGGGTTACAATGCGAAATCCATCAGACCACGGCATAATAGCCCGGAAAAGAATTTTATTAATCATGACAGTCCCGCCGTGAAAGTTTACATTTTACAATGTATATATATCTCCGTATGAGTCTAGTTTCTCTTATCTTACATTCGTGGTCCTTAACGCTAAATGTACGTTAGCGGCAAAGTAGTCGTCCTGTAATCAGCTTAAAATGTCGATTCTCTAAATTTTCTCAATAGCGTTCCTCGAACGAGAGAAACAACAGCCTTCTAGAAATCTAAGAATATGGAATCAGTTTGTCATCCACTGTCGATAGCACGCATTACTTCATTAAAATAATGATCTAGGTGTTAAAAAAATGGCTCTGAGCACTATGGGACTTAGCTGCTGAGGTCATCAGTCCCCTAGAAATTTGAACTACTTAAACCTAACTAACCTAAGAACAACCCACATATCCATGTCCGAAGCAGGATTCGAACCTGCTACCGTAGCGGTCGCGCGGTTCCAGACTGTAGCGCTTAGAACCGCTCTGCCGCTCCGGCCGGCAATCTAGGCGTTACACAAGGATCAAATTTTCTAAATCCGTGTTGCCTATTTTACAATAAATCGATTTCTTCGAAGTAATTCATGATATTCGAACACAGTATACGTTCCAAAATCCTATTGCAAATGGACGCTAGTGTATGGGACCTTAACTGAGCGGATCATTCCTATTTCCATTCTTGGGAACTGCTGTGACTTGTGCTGCTTTTCAGACTTTTGGTATCGACCTTTCGACGATTTAGCGGTTGTAAATGATTGCTAAGTGTTGTGTAACTGTGTCACCATACTCTAAAAACAACCTGACTGGCAACATTTTGGACCGGAGGCCTTACCTTTATTAAGTCATCTAAAGCAGGACTTACCTTTATTAAGTCATTTAAAGCTGCTTTACTACTCCGAAAATATCTACGTGTAAGTGAGTTATGTCGGCAGTTCTTGATTCGGATTCCGAAATATTTAGTTCGTCTTCTTTGGTGAAGGAATTTCCGAAAACCTCGTTTATTAACTCTGCTTTAGTAGCAGCGTCATCAGTGACATCACGATTGTTATCGCGCTGTGTAGGTATTGGTTGCGTCTTGTCGTTGGTGTACTTTAGATACGGCCAAATCGCTTGGGTCTTTCTATCAAACTTCTAAACAGAGTTTCGTTGTGGAAACTATTAAAAGCGTAACGCATTGCAATTCGCGGCTGCGCGGAGTGACCGCGCAGTTTGAGGCATCATGTCACGGACTACGCGGCCCCTCCCGCCGGAGGTTCGAGGCCTCCCTCGGGCATGGGTGTCTGTGTGTTGTTCTTACCATAAGTTAGTTTAAGTAAGGTGCAAGTCTAGTGACCGATGACCTAAGCAGTTTGGCCCCTTAAGAATTCACAGACATTTGAACATTTTGCAATTCGCGCTAAATTTCGAGTTTCTGAAAGACTTCGCCAATTTTTTGAGATTTTGCGTTCTTTTAAATTTGGCATGCTTTTTTCGTCGCCTGTGTCCTGACCTGTTATGTGTATCATTACTATTGTCAACGAAAAGTACGATCAGTGAATGGAACGAACTTGTTTCGAAACAAGATACACGGCTCGTACCGACGTTAATTGAAGTATTGTGCAGATATTTTCAATGCAGCGCAGATCCAAAGATAAAGCGGGACAAGAAGTGAAACGAAGTGCAATTACTGTACACCGAGCTACCAGATACCACAAATCTCTTAAATGCAGTTAGTCAGGAATTCTCCCTGAACAAACTACAAAATTTTGTTTGGTGAATTCGAGTTCACCCTCTCTACAGAGGGTGAGTGAAAAATTAATGTAACTGTTAGAGGAGTCGAAATGCGACAACTTTGGAGAAGAAACTTATGGTTTTGGAAGTAATCCTGAGCCAGTGAAAACTCTGAAGTGTCAGGATCAACAAGGACAATAAACGGACACGCGTGAAAATAATGTGCAGTTTGCTCAAAAATGTCGGACATTATAGAACGTGCTAAGGATGGCCGCCGCCACCACAAGAAGTATAGCCATAAATTCTTGCCGGCCGCGGTGGTCTCGCGGTTCTAGGCGCTCAGTCCGGAACCGCGCGACTGCTACGGTCGCAGGTTCGAATCCTGCCTCGGGCATGGATGTGAGTGGTGTCGTTAGGTTTAAGTAGTTCTAAGTTCTAGGGGACTGATGCCCATAGATGTTAAGTCCCATAGTGCTCAGAGCCATTTGAACCATAAATTCTTCATAGAAAATTCTGGCGCATTCTGTCATGTACACCAGCATCGCACGAACCTCATCAAACGCTGCAGATATCCCGGTGAGAAGAGTTTGTCTCTTTGGAAACTTGATGTCACGTACACGAGGCTTCTGATATAGACCCAGAAAACAAAACAGTCATTCAGGGGAGCGAGGTGGCCGTGCAATTGTACCTGTCCTCCTTATCCAACAACGCCTGGTATTTGCAGTTTTGGGTATGTCACATACATGCACAGAAAAATGTGCAGGTGTTCCGTCTACTTGTGTCCACATCTGACGACACATATTCAGTTTTACAACCTCAAACAATTTCAGAATTTCCGTCGCATGTGCATTGATTGTTTGTCGCTACGGACATTTAAAAACCTCCACTGGCTTGGGATTACTTCCAAGACCATAAGTTCCTGTTCCAAAGCTGGTGTATTCCGACTCCTCTGTCAGTTCGTTCAATTCATGCGCAGCCTGCATTCACGGAACTTCAAGGAATACTGCTCACAAACTGTTAACTGTAGGACAAGTAAAATGAGGATGCTTACAACTGCACAACGTGAACACGTTAGCTCCACGCGCGAGCGGCAGGCGATGATTCGAAGAGAACGGCCGCCAGAAGTGACCGCTGAATGAACTCCTCAGTCGGTGAATGAAGACAGACGGCGTCTGTGCTGTGCACTGCATGGGCGAATGTTCGCTCCAGCAGTGAAAGCCGTTCTGCCATCGACTGAAGCGTTACTCAAAAAGATAACTGCCTCCGCGATAACGTTTTATCTTCACATCTGTTCCCCGAAAGACTCCGTACGGGCCAGTGTGCACGCAAAGTACCATAACCTTTTTCTCTCCCTCTCTCAGGTTTTTTTTCTTTTAACATTAAATGATGCACTATGGGACTTAGCTGCTGAGGTCATCAGTCCCCTAGTAATTTGTCGGTAGCGTTCTGTACACGCCCTGATTTCTCTAATCTTTCTCTCATTATTGCAATGCGTATTATAAGATGAAGGAAATACGTATCTTGTTTCTTACAGGAACGTATGCTTTCCGCGATGGACAACGCTTTTGGCAGCTCTAGTAACTGAATCGGTGAGTTAGAAAAGTAGTCATGTCCGTATTTTTTCAAGCTTCGTTTACCGGAAGTAACTGATCTTTATATCCGTAGACATCGTTTGGTATAACAGGCCATCATGTGCCATCAACGGAAGTGCTCTTTACAAGAGTGTTGAGATAGAGAAGGCCCATGCCCTTATAAGCAAAGGTATAGTGTACCTGTTCCAATTAAAAGAAGAAACCAGGCGATGCAAACAAAATTCTGCAATACGAATGCTTCGCTGTATTTTGCTTATGGTTGCATTTCGGGTACATTATGAATAAACTGTATGCTCACAACACACACTTTTATTGCTATAATGAATATGAACAATATAAACTAGCATAACACAATCCTTCCACTGCAAACAGAACGCTACTTGCTTCATCAACGTCATCATCTCCACTACATTCAAGCTCGATTACTGACCACAGTTGATGGCTAAAATATGTTGTAACAGGGTATTTTATTTCATCCTGGGGTCAATTGCTACGTGGAAACAACCACGACACTATGCTTAAACCCGTTGTCTATTAAAACAGGTTTTTTCTTTTTTTTGTATTTTGAAAAATTTGCTTTCTGAGACGTTGGTTGGTTGGTTAGTTTATGTTCCGTTGATCGTTCGTACGATTAATCGTAATGATGCAAATGCGTCATTTTCATTCCTATGTAGATATTGCAACATGCTGACCTTTAGAAATTCTGTTTTCACATGTAAAGTAGGCTTTCCTACTCACTACATTTCGCCTAGTGTATAAATATAAATTCTTCTATGGAATATAAGCAATTGTCAAGCAGAATCTTCCCAGTTTGTATCCAGATTTAATTTTGCTGTCTGATAGACATTTTATATAATTTAGATAAATGTTAGAAGAAGGTTGTGCACTCTTTTTGTGTTAAAGCCAACCTTAATGTGTAATGAATATCATTTTGTAATTATGTACATTATTGTTATTTTGAACTGTAGTGGTTTTATTTACGACAAACTTGATGAGGGAATAAACATATCGTGAAGCAATAGTGAAAATGGCCAACTCCTTAAACAGAAATCTACAAGTAGCTCGTGGGTCTGTACTATATATTATTTTTACAGCACGGTTTTGAGCAATGAAAACATCCTTTCTCAAACTCGAGTTGCACGGAAAATTATCCCACAGAAGATTACTGAATCAAAATACGCAAAATATATTAACTGACAGACATGTGTCTCCCGTAGATTTGCAGTGATTCGAACGGCTAATCCGGCTGAGTTGAGTTGTTTTAGATCAAGAACGTGTGTTCTCAGTTTAAATTCTAATCATTTCGCATTGATCACAGAAACCCGTGATGAAGCACATATTTTCCTATGAATCTCCTCTATCTCTTCCGTTAATACGGCTTGATATAGGTCCCTGGTCGGCGAACAGTGTTCAATAATTTGTCGTATTGGGGTTTTATAAACAAACTCCAATGCTGATGAGTTAAACTTTGTCAACATATTTCAAATAAATCTGTTGCCCTTTCCTTGCCAACTCTTTGATTTGGACCGTCAACATACAACATTCCGAGACTAATACTATACCTGACTTGTAAGCGACATCAGCACAGTAACTACGGTTGCGGCTTGAACTGGCAACTGTGAACAACAGGCGTGCATTCGACCAGTCATGTGTGAGCACGCACTGTTAAGCAGTCGACGTGATAACATAAAATGGCTTTATGCCAAAAAAGACGCTCTTAATGCAGAGGCTTACGATCTGTATCTTGAAATTACAAAATTGTACCATGTTTCGTTTAATGTTAATAGCGATGTTGTATGGTCACAAATTAATGACTTTTTAGAGAATTATAAACAAGGTGTTATGTACAGGCTGGAAAATAAAATCAGTAAGCTTTTCTGCCTTTTTCCACCTGAGAGATCTCCCGAAAAATTTAAAAAAAGTGACTATGTCGTTTACCACAGAGTTTTAAGTAAGACTAATATTAATTTTACAGAAGCAGAAACTAGTCTGTTAGAAAAAGGACTTAAGTATAATGTTAATCCAGATTTGACAAACAGGTCGTGCAGAATGTCCTTGTAGGCCTGAAAACTGGTTTAGATTCCATATAAAATGGATAGTGCTGTGCAAACTAAGATTGCTTATGATGTAACAAATATTTTTAGTAAATGTCATGCTGCTTCCCCTAATGCCTCATGTAATGACAAGGCCTTGATTAGAAATACTAATAAGAAACTTAAAGATAATGATGCTCTTATAACGAAAGCTGATAAGAGCTCTTCACTAGTAATTGCATATAATGAAGAATATATTTCGAAGAAAATTGTATTTCTGAACTGCAAGTCGATTCTTCTCCCTCCCTCCAGAAAGAAATCAGATCAGCTGTTAACAACACCAATTTCTTGCTTAAGCCATTTCACAAAAAGTCACTTATTGATATTAATCCACAACCTGCCAAATTAAGAGCGTAATTTAAGATATATAAGCTTGGTCATCCCATTCGTCCGATTTCGAACAGTCAGAACAGTGCTTATCATGAACTTGCTAGACTTTTACATGATCGGCTGAATAAGTCTTTTGTCTTCACTCATTGCTATTCTGTCTTAAATAGTGCTGCTGTAGTACGCAAGGTAAAGGATACAGACTGTGACCAGGTTACTAGATTGTTTTCGTTAGACATAAAAAACCTTTACACCAATGTTCCCGTGCAAGAAACCCTTAAGATTGTGGAGGAAAATCTTCGTAGGTTTAAGAAAAATAACTGTGATGAAGAAATTACAGATTTCATGAATTTGATCACCGTTGTAGTTAAGTACAATTACTTTCAGTTCAATGGGCAACTGTTCCAACAAAATGACGGCCTAGCCATGAGGAACCCGCTAGCCGGAATTCTTGCCGGCCGATATTTTTATCAATTCGTTAGAGGTGAAATTCTTTACGTTATTTGCAGCTACAGATCTGGGCATTTTGTCCTACTGTAGATACGTTGACGATATATTAGTAGTCTACAAAGGTACTCCTGACGGGATCAACCACATTTTCAATTTGTTTAATGAACTTCATGGTAATATGTTCACTTGTGAACAAGAAAACCAAAATCGTCAATTAAATTTCCTCGATCTTACGTTGTCATTAACTGAAAACAGAATTTCCTTCAACATTTTCCGTAAAGAGACTCAAACTGATCAAACGGTTCCAGCTTCTTCTACTCATCCAGCCTCTCACAAAAATGCTTTCTTTTTCTCGGCTATTCACAGAGCTCTTTCCATTCCCCTCTCGAAAGAAAATATTAATAATGAGATTAATCTTATTAAAACTGTGGCGGTCAGTAATGGTTACGAAGCTCGGTTGGTAGATGATATCCTCAGAAAGAAGATTGGCAAGAAGGGTACTAGACTTGGTTCTTTCATCAGCGTCCCAGAAGAATCGGAGAAAAAATTCTTCTCAATTCCACTTTTAGGCCCAGTGTCGTACCAGATTCGAAGCTTGCTTCGGATTAAATACAAATGTAATACTGTCTTTTCTACAACAACAAAATTGATAAAAATTGTCATCCATAATTTAAAGTCAACTGCTAGCCCTCTGCAGAATTCTGGCGTCTACAAGATTTCATGTGGCACTTGCGGTGCCTATTATACTGGTCAAACAGGACGTGCCCTTTCAGTTCGCTGTAAAGAACGTTTTCTGAGGGAAAACGGTTTGTGTGCCCCTAATTCTTCTTTTGCAGATCACTTGTTAATCACAGGGCACTTGCGGTGGCCCGGTGCAATGTTAAGCGTTTTCGTGTACTTACGTGCTGAAGAATGCTGGTTCTGCTTTCTTGCAGCGCCGATGTCTTCTGCTAGCACCGGACGCTTCTCCGAAGATTTCACTTCTAGGAAGGGGAAATTTTTACTCTCTCGCTCTCTCTCTTCTTATTTAAAAATACGCTACTCTTGGAATATCATTCAATGCACCAGAACATATTTATTTCCACTTTGTACAAAAAAAACTAAACTTTATGACGTAAGCCCACACATTACCGGGCACCGAGAATCAGTTAATTACACGTTTTTAAACACAATTAATACATAAGCTTTTGTCGTGGCTGACTATCGACGTCCTGTCCACGTACGCTCAACAGCAGTTAATCGTCTAATAAACAGTCACTATTTCGAGTCACTCTATTTGTTTTTCAACAATACAAAGCTACATTACTCTTTGCAGCCGGCCACGGAGCTTCCGGGCCGTATTTAATTATTTTTGGCTGGTCACGCTGAACACTTGCCAGCACCGACGAATTATCTCCCTTCCAGTTTCGCCTGCACAAACAATAAATGGATGCAGTATCCCATGCTCATCCTTACGCCCTGCTTTAAAATAACGCGCGTTCGAAACGGCTGGAACACAGGTGTCTGCAGGCTTTCCTAAAATTGTGGGGGCATTACATATTCGTCCCCTTAGCTCGAACACTCGTTATTTTGCACACAACACATATTTTAATAATTTTTTTTCTTAACACTTATCTTGTTACTTTGTACTACATAAAAACATTAGGTACAGAAACTCTCTTCCATCTCCAGTATTTCATTAAGCTGTTGGTAATATCTTTCATAGACATAGTGGTATGATAAACTAATAGTACAACAAGTATTAGCTATTTCCAATAGATTTATCTACTCTTGCTTCCAGGATTGAGCCAAAATAAATCCCTCCCCTTAGCCAGTTCCAAAGTTCAGGCGTTATTCTGAGTCGAGTCTTCACTTTCTTTTTTGGAAGCTGTTACAATGATAACCACCGGTTTTCCGGGTGTGAAAAAAATTTGTTGTACTGGAGGTTTTCTCTTTATTCTAACTCCTCGAGCAGGACTCGTCTTTTCTATTTAAAAATTTTAGAATTAAAATTTACCTGGAGAAACTTTCCACAACAATCTCAGGTCACTATACCACCCTTTCCCTTTGGTTTCCAATCTACGTAAGGGCTGATACATTGGAAACATCTTCTTCCTCATCCTTGTGTAGGTATGCCCCTTCCATTTATACTAAACTATGGTACAGGTCAGTCCCCTTTTTGGTGCCCCAGCCTCCTCTGGGTCTGCCTACCTGCCTCTCTTTCTCTCGTTTCATCTGTATCGGATGCGCTCTCCCTATCTTCTCTAACAATGATTCATAGTCTTGCCTCTTTCGTACTCCTCTGCACACTATTTTATCTATTTTATTTAAAATTTCTATTTACCTCTCTTCCTCCTCCTGAGTCCTTCAGCCTACCTGCTTAAATTCTTCGCTTGTTCTTTGCTTACAGCTCACTTATACAGCCTTAATAACTAAATATGTTTCATCCATGGTTGTAACTTTATTTCTTTTCTTCGGGCTACTCGGTCTGCACAATCCTACTATTCATCAGAAACTTAAATGACTCGATACCTCCGGCTTAATACCTATTTCTTTTTATCTCCATTCATATTACTTTGTACTACTACAGCTATGAACACAGGTGGATGTACACTTCGACCCCCCTTGTTCCTTTAGCTTAAGCTTACTATACCATTTCACTTGAGATGTGCAACCGTCATTACTTAGCACATGTGCTCGAGCACTTCCTGAGCACTACCTCCCCCCTTATCTGTGACGGTTGTTACATCTCCCTGTGTTATTACTTGTCTGCGTCTTTGTATTTAATTGTTTGAGTGTGGAAGTGTGATCTTGCGTCCTGATTCTTCGGCCCACTAAGGTTCTTAGTTGAATTTTTTTAGAAATCACGGAAAAGAGGAGGACTTCAGCGATAGAAGTATGGGAATGTGGACAGAGGGAAAGATAGACTGGTACACTTAAGAGAAGTAAGAAAGGAAATAAAAGAATGGGTTGCTAAGATCGAAGAAAGAAAGAAGACAGCCTCAAAGAGAGGAAACCCTTCCCACCTCCTTCCCCAGATCCCCACTTCGCCGGTACTTAAGTGAGAAACCGGAGGAGGTATGATGTTCGGCGTCTCCTGCCGAACGTCACCTTTGAAGCCCCCGAAGAAAAGATCTTAGCAACTCCTATGGAACGACAAATGATGAAGAACCAGTCACACTTGTTTGCGAGGGTTGTATGAAGGGCGTGGTGTGTAGGTCGTGTCTGTGCCTATGCTATCCACCCCTTTCTAAATTAGATATAAACCCTCCCCAATCACATCACACTTTGCAAAAAATATAAAACATTCTATAAAAATAGAAATTATATACACTATAATCAAATAGTTATTCAGTAAGACACTTCACTTTATATTTCATACACATGTTCAGTTTATTTCATCTAGGTATCATTTTTCCTAAACAGTACCATCATATTATACCTCCTGTTAGAATGTTACCCTGTTAGTTTTATCTCATGCTTAGAGGTTACTGTTTATTATGACTCTTTAAATTAGTCATAATCGTGTAGTCATAATTGGTCTCTTTTAGTACTAATATGATAGGATAGCTTAAGGACTATAAATAGATTACAGGATAGTCGAAGATTTGAAGGGAGTTCAGTGTAGGAAAACTTATGTGGAAGTAACACCGAATACAACTGGGGAACCGGCGGACGTCACAGAATGTACCGTCCCTGGGGGTGTTGTACATATCGTTTTACATCCTCAACATTATACATTCCCTTTTCATGTCCCGTCATAGGATCTACTAAATATTTCGCCCTTGTCAAATGCCAGTCAAAATACTTGCGCATTGTACTCCGCGCATTACTATATTATTTAGGATCCCACAAATCCCACTTCTCTTGTGCACTTGAAGAGCAATATTTTTGCTTAAACTTTCTCTGAAAATCTTCCCAGAATGTGAAGTTTTCAATATCTGTGCCCCGTTCTGAAGCTTCACCCTCCAAATAACCTACCGGAATCTCTATTTTCTTAGCATCCTCCCAACTTTTAGGTATGGCTTGGCTAAACCGTTTTAAGAAATGAGTGGGGTGTACCTCCCCATCTCGTTTGAATTTAGGAAACTGTCTCGACAAGCCTGAATTTGATCCCCATTGCAAATCAGTTATCATGTCCTTATTTAATGTAATATTTTGGGAAACTCTGCCTTTCTCTAGTTTCTCCTGCTAAAGCTTGAATTCTTTCCTCAACGTTTCTAAGTCTTTCTTGGTGTTATCTAAATCGCAAGTTACTATAGGCGACGATATATCAACACTTAGTTTCTCTTCAACCCTTCGTCCTATTAATTCTTCCACTTGTTCTTCTAATCCATTCAAATTTATAAGCTCTGCAGTCATTAACTTTTCTTTGAAGTTCTGTTCTACGCTTTCCACCCGTGATTTGACCCCTGAAATTTGCGCCTGTGCTAGGGGGAGCAACTTCTCTTGTTTCTAGACATTGGTTTTTAGCGTAGTTAATTCTCGTTCGACCACCTCAAATGTAACATTGCATACATTTTTCAAAGAGTCGTACTTTTCGTTAAATTGTGTTTCCAAATTACTACATTTACAGTCTACATCATATTCTAATTTTTGAACTAAACCTTTTAGATTAGTTTCATTCTTTTGTTCTAAATCCTTAAATAAAATACTTGTCTGTTCACTCAGGGAATCGGACAATTCTTTTTTCAATTCTTTTTTCTATTCTTGCATCTGATTACTTAGGATACTAACATGAGCCTCTAGTTTTGTGTTTTGCAAATCTAACTTAGAGTTTAATTCTGCCTTCAGTTCGTCCTGTTTTGTGTTCTGTGATTCAAACTGCGCTTTGATAAATCTCATTAATTCGCTTAAATCTGGCCCCTGTTTTTCAATTCCCATAGCTTCAACAGACTCTACGGATTGATGTTCTTTTTCCATTGTGTTTTGTTTTGTCTTTAATTTAGTTATCATTAGAAGTACACTCGCTTATTTCCACAGCCCCCCACACTTCACAAACAATCAAAGGTCAGTAGAAGCTCACGCGGCGTCGATGGAAGGCGGCGTCGGCACCGGTGTACGGCGGCGTCAGCGTAGATGGACGGCGGCGTCGGCGTAGGTGGACGACGGCGTCGGCTTTTGTGGACGGCTGCGTCGGCGTTGGTGTGCTGCGGCGTCGGCGTTTGTAGACGGCGGCGTGCTGCCTTTTTTTTGAACTTTTTCGATGCACTGCGTCAGTCTTACCTGGTATGGATCCCACACCGCGCAGCAGTATTTTAAAAGAGGACGGACAAGCGTAGTGTAGGCAGTCTCCTTAGTACGTCTGCCAATAAAACGCTGCATTTGGTTAGCCTTCCCCACAACATTTTCTATGTGTCCTTTCCAATTTAAGTTGTTCGTAATTGTAATAGCTAGGTATTTAGTTGAATTTACAGCTTTTAGATTAGACTGATTCATAGTGAAATCGAAGTTTAACGAGTTATTTTCAGTACTCATGTGGATGACCTCACACTTTTCGTTATTTAGGGTCAACTGCCACTTTTCGCACCATTCAGATATTTCTTCTAAATCGTTTTGCAGTTTGTTTTGATCTTCTGATCTTAGTCGATAAACGACAGCGTCATCTGCAAACTACCGATGACAGCTGCTCAGATTGTCTCCCAAATCGTTTATATAGATAAGGAACAGCAAAGGGCCTACAACACTACCTTGGGGAACGCCTCAAAACACTTCTGTTTTACTCAATGACTGAGACGATATTTCATAAGCAAGCAATTTTACTACGGGCCGCTTGCATAAGAAGTATTGTTGTGCATCGGAATCGTTGCAAAAGTTCTTGCAGGAAGAAATAAGTACAATGCAGCTCTCCAGTGGATCAATATATACCGAAGACGTAAAGAGACATCAGTAATTGGATTGTTGTATCACGTCACTCTTTTAGTGTGGCAGAAGAATTGTACTGATCGAGTTTTAAAATATGTGGAGTAAAGTGACCTGGCTGAGTATGCGGTTAGGACTGAAGACGGACATAATTTCATCACAGGTGTACTTCGCGAAGCATGAGACCAAAATTCGTTGAATAAAACAGCCGCATCACGCTTGATAAATGACACCATCACAACAGTCAAACGAAATGAGGGGCCTTAGGAGATGACCAGGGACGATACGACTAATCTAACAGCATTAGTCGGTCCATCTGGTTCTGTTTAGTCCACACTGAGAAAGGAACCTTCAGATAGCCAAGAAAATGTGTCAAGTGAGGGTAATAAACACGTACGAAATTTCCAAAGAGACTGTCCGTAATTTTGAACACTGAAATAATGAAGTAGACACAATCTGAATTTGGAAACTAGACATATGGGCAGGCGATTGTCTAGATGCAGGTTGCACGGAGAACTGGAAAGAGCGCACTAAATAAAAAGTACGTAAAAACGTACAGTTACGGGGACAAAAACTCATTTACATTTTAACAAAAACTAGAAACATGGAAGAAAAATGGCTCTGAGGACTATGGGACTTAACTTCTGAGGTCATCAGTCCCCTAGAACTTAGAGCTACTTAAACCTAACTAATCTAAGGACATCACACACATCCATGCCCGAGGCAGGATTCGAACCTGAGACCGTAGCGGTCGCGCGGTTCCAGACTGTAGCGCCTAGAACCGCTCGCGCACTGAGGCCGGCAAACATGGAAGAAAATAAAGGGGAAATGACACCAGCTAATAGAAAGGGAATAAAATATTATATAGACGATGGAGAGCGACGAAAAACGATGCAGAATGAAGTTATCAGAGACGCAAGTCGGAAATGAAGTGTGAAATGAGTACGAACTATAAACTTGCGGATAAATGTGAAAGTAGGAGGTAACATTTGTGTAGTGGGATTATAGCTATACCATCTGTATGAAGGAACTGGTACGGAACGTGTGGCATTGTGGAATGAATGAATGCACAAAGAATGTTAAGTCTCAAGTTGGCTAGAAAAGAATATAGTGGAATATAAATTCTTAAATTCTTTTTTAGAAAAGGCGAATGGAGGAAAACTATCTGACCATAATGTAACTGTTCGTTTGATAAAAAAAATCTTCACAGCTCGAATGGAAAATTAAAATCGATTTCAGAATGATTCTTTAGATTTATTCAGAAGAGAAAATAATTATGATGTTACCATTGTTTCAGCATTCCAAAGAACCACATGAATCTTGAGCAAAACGGTCAGAAACAGTTTTTTTGTTGTTTTAAGTTCAAGAGTCTGTCACGTCAGTAATTTGTATTAATTATATCTGTACAGTAGGTTGATTTTGCTCTGAGGACGCTGTAGTTAAAAAGCAGTTGAGAGATATTTTAGAAACGTTAGCAGCGAGTGTGCTAACAACAAAATGTGTTTAGAAAAATCTGTCGTTCTTTCAAGACAAATGCACTTGACGAAAAAGAAGATTTCTCAGTTAACATAACTTATTAACGAATTGAAGAACTGCAGAATGCAGATCGTATTAATGACGAGTAAAGTATACGACAAAACAGGTAAATAGTAATGACTGTGCATTTGCGAATCAGCAGAGTTGAAAGATTATTTACTTAAATAAAGGTATGAGTCTCCATGGAAACTCGGTTATTATAAGATATTGAGTGTGAATTTAGGACAAATACAAGATTAATTTTTACTGAGCCATCTTTGGGCACTTGGAATAAGTAGAGCTGGTGGAGCAAAAACTGAAGATAATGTAATATTGGTGAACCGGTAAGTGAGTACAGGCATCACGTAAAAATGAAATAGTACAAAGTTTTCCGTACATCAAGCCAAAGTCCAAACACGCAATGAATTGTAAAATATGTCTTGATTCGCGATGAAACTTTTCCAAATAAATCAGGAAAAAGAAGTCCCAGACAAATGATTTGTATTCTTCTAAACGAATGAGAACCATGTGTTTGTTTGACATTCCGTAAGTAACAAACGCAAGTAGAGAGAGAGATTACCCTGATGACGAATAAGATGGGTATACCAATGTGCCATGTATAATGCTAAATGATGGTGTCTATGAACTCCACATGACGCGGATGTTACTTTTCATATCAGTCTGCTTTCAGTTGGGAAAGTGGACTGCAAGCAGCAGAATGGCTTACAGGAGCATGCCAAACATGCAGGGTTCGTGAGATTAAACAGGGCCCTCCCTCCAGTGAAACGTTCACCATGGAAGGTATTCGTCCATGAAGAGAGAGTTGGACCATTTCTAAATGGTAGGGTTAAAGCATCAGGTATCATACTTGTATGAGAAAGTACTTTCCCTAAGAGCGTCAGCTCTATAGACCCACAAGGATATCTGGAGGTCAATGTGTCCAACCAAAGATAGTCAGCCGTGGAGAGCTACTTTTTGTCTCCGACCACTTGCCCTTTACGGACAATGAACGAATTCAGACTACTCGCCGAATCATAAATTGTCTGCTGTCACTTTTCAGTATAAACCGGAAGTCATTCACAATCCTTGTTAAAAAGCGTAGGATCGGAAGATAGTTTACTGAACATCAAAATGAGTTTATTGGAAATGATTCCACATAAATAACTTTACGGGGCAGTTATTATTGGTATGTATGACGTACAAAAGGGGATTCTACTAAAAACTTGGAGGAGAAGCCTTAATTATAATTTAATGAAGTTTAAGGGAAGAATCCGCGCTAAGCCGAATTCCCAGTCCAGCTGTTCGCGCCGTACGCTGTTAGTATCCACAAGGTGACCACCTTAAGGTACCGACGGGCTGCAATCGTCGTCGGCCGCAGTGGTCGAGCGGTTCTAGGCGCTTCAGTCTGGAACCGCGCGACCGCTACGGTCGCAGGTTCGAATTCTGCCTCGGGCATGGATGTGTGTGATGTCCTTAAGTTAGTTAGGTTTAAGCAGTTCTAAGTTAAGATGTTACGTCCAACAGTGGAACGAGCCATTTGAACTATTTTTCTGTAATCACCTTAAAATGTCGATTCTCTAAATTTTCTCAATAGCGTCCCTCGAAAAAAGAAAAAAAAGAAGGGTCGTCTTTCCCTTCTTTAAACGACTGGTGGGGTATCCCACACACTAGAACAGTGCTCCAGAATGGGTCACATTAGTGTGATATAAGCTGTCTCCTTTATAGATGAACCACACTTTCCTAAAAGTCTCTCAATAAACTGAGGTCGACCATTCGCCTTATCTACAACAATCCTCACATGCTCATTCCATTTCATATCGTTTTGCAACGTTACGCTGACATTCAAACGACGTGACTGCGTCAAGCAAAGCACTACTAATGCTATATTCGAACATTATGATTTAGTTTTTCCTGTTCATCTGGATTAATTTACATTTTTCTATGTTTAGAGTCAGCTGCCATTCGTCACACCAACTAGAAACTTTCTCTAGGTCATCTTTTATCCACCTACAGTCACTCAACGACAACATCTTCGCGTACACCACAGCATCATCAGCAAACAACAGCAGATTGCTACCCACCGGGTCTGCCAGATCATTTACGTAAATAGAAAATAACAGCATTACTATCGCAATTACCATGGGCATTCCCAGCGATATCCTTGTCTCTGATGAACACTCGCCATCGGGGACAATGTACTGGGTTCTGTTGATTAAGAAGTGTTCGAGCCATTCACACATTGGGAACCTATTCCGTATGCTCGCACCATTGTTAACAGTCTGCAGCAGGACACCATGTAAAATGCTTTTTGGAAATCTAGAACATTGTTCTCAAGATATCGCGTGAGATAAGTGCAACATGAGTTTTACACGACCGATGCTTTCTAAAAACCGAGCTGATTCGTGGACAGAAGAGTTTCCGTCTCAAGGAAATTCATCATATTCGAAGTAAGAATGTGTTCAAGAATTCTGCAGCAAAGCGCTGTCAAGGATATTGGTCCGGAATTTGGGGGTCCGTTCTTTTATCCTTCTTATATACAGGAGTTACCTCTGTTTCTTTTTTTCAGTCGTTTAAGACTTTGCACGAAAGATTCGCGATAAATATAAGCTAAGCACGCCAGTGCCGTAGCGTACTTTTTGTAAAACCGAATTGGGATTCCATTCCGAACCTGGCCACTTCATGTTTTCAGCTCTTTCAGGTTTTTTTTCCTACGCCAGGGATGTGTATTACTATGTCCTCTATACAGGAGTCTGTGCTACGGTCAAACGAGGGTAGGTTTGTACGACTCTCCTGCGTGAACGGTTTCTTTAACGTGAAATTTAAAACTTCGGCTTTTGTTTTGCTATATTCTAGACTGGTCAACGAGTGACTGGGTAGGAACCTTAGACCCGCTTAGCGGCTGTACGTTAAGACCAGAATTTTCTCGGGTTTTCAGCAAGACAGTTGTACGCTTCGCGCGTCGATCTTTTTACAGACGCACGAATCTCCAATAATTTTTGCCTGTCGTCATTTGCGTGTTCCCTTTTGAACCTAGAATGCAACAGCCTTCGCTTCCTCAACTTTTCCAAATTTCGTTCCTAGAGCACGATGGGTCTCTCTCTTCCGTGATCCACTTACTCTTGGTTTTTTTACACTTAATAAATTCCAGAACTGTAGGGGTACAAAGATAGGTTAGCTGAATATTTTAACACTTTAAAATGTAATTAAGTAAAGTACGGTGAAAAATGAAGACCATGTACTCATAGAATTAAAATCAGAACGTATGTTTTACTACAGAGGAACAGAGTAGAAAGAAAATTCAAGTGTATGTCAGTACACAACAAAATTAAAAACAATTTTGCAGAATTTGTATGAGTCTCAGACAGAAAGGCAAGATTTATTTGGAAACCAAACGAACTAAATCTTACTGAAATCATTCAGGTTCTAGTATCAAATACTCACACTCTGCTGGGGGAGGTAGATGACCGGCGAAGAGTCGCAGCGGAAAATGATATACGACAGCAAATCCTGCAACAATATTTTAGCAAGAAGCAAATGCAAGTGAAAATAAAACTGACGACATTTTATGAAACAATAAAGAAACTGTACGACGAAAATGTTTTAAATTACTTTAGGGTTTATGGTGACCACAGACTAGTACGATTCACAACAAAAATCGGTGTAAATCGAATCACCAAGCAGGAAATAATAATTTTATATTACGAGAATTTATTGAACAGTAACTGAACTCTATTAAATTAAGCAACACGTTCAGCATCTTGGAGAATGGAGATTACACAGACACAGATGTGACAATTACTACACAAAGGTACCAGGAAAAAACAAAAAATAAGCTCAGACAGCTAAGAAAAATTCAAGGAAAGAATTTCTAACAATCTATAGAATGCACATCATCGTATATGTTTAATTTTACAGAGCTATTTAATATTTATGGACTTCTCCGTCGGTACTTGGAGAAACATAAACATATGAAAAACTTCAACACACAAAACTGATTTTCCACAATAACATTTATTTTATAATTGGTTGTGAATCGGCGTTCGCCTTTCTCGGCCATTCTCAGACAACTGAAGAGAAAACAAAAGTTCACACACCATCAGCTACAGTTTTCAGCAGTACAAGGATTGTATTTTCCGACTATATATGAGAACGCAACACAAAACCATATTGAAACGCAGAAAGAAGCTATGAATAAATAAACCTCACAATCCTTATACTCAAATATTGAAGGCATAAGAACTTAATGACGAAACAGTACACATGTGAGCACTGGCGCAGTCAACTATGCTGTATAGACAAAATAACTGGTGAACATGATGAATAGGATGAATAGGTAACTAAAAAGAAAAGAGAGAAAATAAGTTAGAATTGATAACGGTAGACAGAAAGTCGCTATAGAGGTCGGAAATTATAGTGAAGCACTTATACCACATAAACTGCCTGGATTGTACGTTATTCATTCCACATGGATAGATACAATATCCAGACATTCAAAGATTTCTCTACATGTTTTTCTAGTAAACGAGGTGAATAAAACATTCTGAAAGTCAATATTGAAAATTATGTCTCGCCAGAAGTATAAGATCAGCTGGGGTTGAAGAAGGGAAAGGCGACAGTAAATCGTGATAATCAAAGGAGAAACAAAACAATGCGAAACAGACTTGCAGTTTTAGTTACACAATTTCCGCGGAGAAAAATAATTCCCTGAAACTGGAACAATGCTATAATTGTTTAACTTCATGGAAAATGACCACAAAGACATAAAAAAGCACTGACCTAACAGTGTACTCTTCACAATGTATATATGCAGACTGGAGCGACGAAAGAAAAATTGTGCTAAGGCCAGGTTCGAATCAGACATGTCTGAGACTTCAAAAGGTCTTCGGGGCCATGTAGTTTGATTTACTCTTCGCAATGTAAAAACCACTCAACATAGTTTTTGCCAACCCCTTTTTAGCCATTGTGAGCGGCAATAACAGGTCTTTTGCAAAACACGTATAATTATCCAACGATAACACAGACAATAGAGTACAATCGATTCTATTATTCGACTGGCAAAAACGTGTTTCGTGTTTAAGCGTTCACTCTGTTCGCTTACCAAGCACTACATTCCCCCATGCCTTTGTGTCCATTGTCAGTATTCCTTCCCTCTTCTTCAGTTATACTCCTTAGCCAAAAGTAAATAGTAGAAAAGAATAAGAGTTCGGAAATAACCCGCAAAGCAAGTTGCTAATCGTACTGGTAACATTATTACTTTACTAAATGTTACATTAAACTGACAATAACAACGGTTGGTACTTACCAGTGCGGTGACTGGCAAGTTGGTACTTTTGAATCGAAGTTTTAAAGTAGTAGATAAAGTGATACGAAACAATAGACCTAAATGGTGTCGCAATGTTAAGCTTATGACTGAAGGGAACCAACCTAACGGAAGTGTGACGTTAATAGTGGAAGATAAGAGAAGCAGAGGTAGACCAAAAAGTAGACAGTTGGAATTGGCGTTTACTGCAGTAAACTGGAAAGCGTGGAGAAGTGTCGTGTGGTGTAGTAAAACGTATACTTAAAAGTAAAATACATATTCCAAAGTGGACTAACAAAAGCAAGTGTACTTCCACTCCACGTGTTTGTAACTGCAGTAAGCAGTTAAGAAGCCGTATTCTATAACAAGTAGACTAAATTTCGCCTACAGCCGAATTAGAAATCTCCATGTCGAGCTGTTTAATCCGAAACTCTACACACCGTATAAACTGAGCTCCGCAGCTAGGCACTGAAAATACTTGCCAGGCATGTGACTGGATTGGTGCTATTTGGTACTTAAATAACTGTTGCACAGGAAACTCATTTTTACTTTAATAGATTAGTACAAGATGATTTACTGAAAAAAGTGTCCTTCGGCACCTACTATCTTTTCCCGCTTTGCGACTAATAAATGGATTCCGCAACAAAAAAACGGGTTTTTTTGGGAAAATCCACTCATGAAGACAGTTTTCCAGATCGTTAAAAGATGTAAAGCGTTGTTCAGAACGGCTATTCTGCGTGGGTCAAAATACACTCCTGGAAATGGAAAAAAGAACACATTGACACCGGTGTGTCAGACCCACCATACTTGCTCCGGACACTGCGAGAGGGCTGTACAAGCAATGATCACACGCACGGCACAGCGGACACACCAGGAACCGCGGTGTTGGCCGTCGAATGGCGCTAGCTGCGCAGCACTTGTGCACCGCCGCCGTCAGTGTCAGCCAGTTTGCCGTGTCATACGGAGCTCCATCGCAGTCTTTAACACTGGTAGCATGCCGCGACAGCGTGGACGTGAACCGTATGTGCAGTTGACGGACTTTGAGCGAGGGCGTATAGTGGGCATGCGGGAGGCCGGGTGGACGTACCGCCGAATTGCTCAACACGTGGGGCGTGAGGTCTCCACAGTACATCGATGTTGTCGCCAGTGGTGGGCGGAAGGTGCACGTGCCCGTCGACCTGGGACCGGACCGCAGCGACGCACGGATGCACGCCAAGACCGTAGGATCCTACGCAGTGCCGTAGGGGACCGCACCGCCACTTCCCAGCAAATTTGGGACACTGTTGCTCCTGGGGTATCGGCGAGGACCATTCGCAACCGTCTCCATGAAGCTGGGCTACGGTCCCGCACGCCGTTAGGCCGTCTTCCGCTCACGCCCCAACATCGTGCAGCCCGCCTCCAGTGGTGTCGCGTCAGGCGTGAATGGAGGGACGAATGGAGACGACGTGTCGTCTTCAGCGATGAGAGTCGCTTCTGCCTTGGTGCCAATGATGGTCGTATGCGTGTTTGGCGCCGTGCAGGTGAGCGCCACAATCAGGACTGCATACGACCGAGGTACACACGGCCAACATCCGGCATCATGGTGTGGGGAGCGATCTCCTACACTAGCCGTACACCTCTGGTGATCGTCGAGGGGACACTGAATAGTGCACGGTACATCCAAACCGTCATCGAACCCATCGTTCTACCATTCCTAGACCGGCAAGGGAACTTGCTGTTCCAACAGGACAATGCAAGTCCGCATGTATCCCGTGCCACCCAACGTGCTCTAGAAGGTGTAAGTCAACTACCCTGGCCAGCAAGATCTCCGGATCTGTCCCCCCCTGTGCATGTTTGGGACTGGATGAAGCGTCGTCTCACGCGGTCTGCACGTCCAGCACGAACGCTGGTCCAACTGAGGCGCCAGGTGGAAATGGCATGGCAAGCCGTTCCACAGGACTACATCCAGCATCTCTACGATCGTCTCCATGGGAGAATAGCAGCCTGCATTGCTGCGAAAGGTGGATATACACTGTACTAGTGCCGACATTGTGCATGCTCTGTTGCCTGTGTCTATGTGCCTGTGGTTCTGTCAGTGTGATCATGTGATGTATCTGACCCCAGGAATGTGTCAATAAAGTTTCTCCTTCCTGGGACAATGAGTTCACGGTGTTCTTATTTCAATTTCCAGGAGTGTAAATGGTAAGTGGTAGAGGGCGATTTGTGGTGAACATTGCGAGTGGGGTAAGACTTCCCGTAGAAGTCCCTTCAAGGTTTCTTTCCCTCGTTTGGCAACGTAGAATATGGGATTGTCTTGAAGCACGATGATTTTGTCATACCTCTCTGCATATTGTGGGCGTTTGTCGTTTAAGTGCGAGATTCGAATTGAGTAATTGTGCTTCGTAGCGTTCAGCACTAGTGGCTCGTAGTACACCGCATCTACCAGGTCGCATTTTGTTACTCACCCGAAAATTGTAATCTTTGAATGGTCGAAACGCCCGGCCCCGGTAGCTGAGTGGTCAGCGTGACAGAATGTCAATCCTAAGGGCCGGGTTCAATTCCCGGCTGTGTCAGAGATTTTCTCCGCTCAGGGACTGGGTGCTGTGTTGTCCAAATCATTATCATTTCATCCCCATCGACGCGCAAGTCGCCGAAGTGGCGTCAAATCGAAAGACTTGCACCTGGAGAACGGTCTACCCGACGGGAGTCCCTAGTCACACGACATTTATTTATCGTCGAAACCAGTCTCTGTACGTTGCATCCGACAGAGAATTTTCTTCATACGCTTCAATTAGCGAATGATGCAGCAGATATCTTGACATGAAAGAAGAAGAGTAACATTTTCCGCAACTGCTGTACAAAACCCGTGATGTTAAAGGCATTAATTAAGCATGGTCGTTTCACTCCACTTGAAAGTTACACAAAGATCTGAAAGCCTAATGTTTCTAATGTTAAGCAAGTTACGTGTCGCGTCCGCTATGCAGCACAACTACTGGCCATTCTTTGTTAACAGCGACAATTAATTCAAGCTGCCACTTTTTGATGTCCATTTTCTTTGAAGTCGAAAATAAACTCTAGGACGGAAAAAAAGACGCACGACGAAGGAATTATTATTCCAATGTGACGGAATAGTTAGATGTGACGTACATGTAAAGACAAATGAATTATTACAGTTTCAGAGAAATTGGATGACTGATTCAAGAGAAAGAGCTTCACAAACTGAGCAAGTCGATAACACCTTGGTTCACGTACGGCCCCTATGCAAGCAGTTATTCGGCTTGTCACTGATTGATAGATTTGTTGGCTGTCCTCCTGAGGCATTTCATGCTAAATTTTGTCAAACTGGGTCGTCAGATCGTCAAAATACCGAGCTGGTTGGTGGGTCCTGCTGATAATGCTCCAAACATTCTCATTTGGAGAGAGATCTGGCGACCTTATCGGCCAAGATAGAGTTTTTCAAGCAATAAGACAAAAGCTTAAACCTCTCCCTGTATGAGGGCAGGCATTATTTTGCTCAAATGTAATCTCAGGATGGCTTGCGATGTAGGGCAACTAAACGAGGCGTAAAATACAATCGACGCTGTACTGCTTGCTGTGAAGGTATCGCGGATGACAGACAGAGGGGTCCTGCTATGAAATGAAATGATACGACACCGCAGACCACCACTGCTAGTTGTCGGGTGTGTGGCTGGTGATAGGCTGGTATGGTGTCTCCAGACATGTCTTGCTGATCATCGGGACTCAGTTGGACGTGAGACTCCACACTAAAGACAATTCTACTCCAGTCAGTGAGATTCCAGTCCGAAGAGTGTCTCCTCCTCCCCAGGAGGGAGGTGGGAAACCAATTTGACTCTCGCCCGCCAACGACCTGAGCCAATACCGTTGGTTTGATTCGCCATTTCTTTTCATAGCGGGATTCCTTTGGTTGTCATCCGCGGCCTTTTTTCAGCACAGCGGTACGTTGACGATATTTTTCTACGCTCTGTTTTGCTGCCCTTCGTGGCATGCCATCCTGGGCTTACATTTTCGCAATAAATGGCCGTCCACAAAACGCGAGAGTTTTTATTGCTTGTCTTCGTCCTTGCCAAATGCTACCTTAGCCAGCAAGGTCGCCGGATCTCACCACAGCTGAGAACGTTTGGAGCATATCGGGCAGAGCCTTTCGACGAGCTTGAGATTTTTACTATCTAAGGGGCCAATTAGACAGAATTTATTCGATCCATCAGGAGGGCATCCAACCACGCTATCAACCAATGACAAGCCGAATAACTGCTTCAATAAAGGACCAAAGTGTCGTTGACTTTCTCAATCTGTGAAGTTCTTTCTTTTGAATAGTCACCCAATTTTTCACACATTGTAATCATTGTTTGTCTCTACATATACACTATGTGATCAAAAGTATCCCGACACCTGACAGAAAAAGACGTAAAAGTTCGTGACGCCCTCCATCGGTAATGCTGCAATTCAATATGGCGTTGGCCAACCCTTAGCCTTGATGACAGCTTCCGCTCTCGCAGCCATACGTTCAGTCAGGTGCTGGAAGGTTCCTTGCGGAATGGCAGCCCATTTTTCACGGATTACTGCACTGAGGGGAGGTATCGATGTCGGTCGGTGAGAACTGGCACGAAGGCGGCGTTACAAAGGTTCCAAAGGTGTTCTATAGGATTCAGGTCAGAACTCTGTGCAGGCCAGTCCGTTACAGGGATGTTATTGTAGTGTAACCACTCCGTGACAGACCGTACATTCTGAACAGGTGCACGACCTTGTTGAAAGATGCAATCGGCATCCCAAAATTGGTCTTCAACATTGGGAAGCAAGAATGTGCGTAAAACATCAATGTAGGCCTGTGCTGTGATAGTGCCACGAAAAACAACAAGGGGTGCATGAAAAACACGACCACGCCATAACATCACCGCCTCCGAAGTTTACTATTGGCACTACAAACGCTGGCAGATGACATTTACCGAGTATTCACCATACACACACACCCTGCCATCCGATCACCATATTGTGTACCACGATTCGTCAAGCGAGGCGACCGTCGTTTGCATTTACCGGCGTGATGTGTGGCTTATGAGCAGCCGCTCGAACATCTCCCGTCTGGCATAGTACTTGCAGTGGATTGTGATGTAGTTTGGAATTCCTGTGTTATGGTCTGGATAGATGTCTGCCTATTAGACATTATGACCCTCTTCAACTGCCGGCGGTCTCTGTCACTCAACACACGAAGTCGGCATGTACGGCGTTGTGCTGTAATTGTCCCTTCACGTTTCCACTTGACTATCACATAGAAAACAGTGGACCTAGGAATGTTTAGGAGTGTGGAAATCTCGCGTAAAGACGTATGACATAAGTGACAACGTATCACTTGATCACGTTCAAAGTCCGTGAGTTCCGCTGAGCGCCCCATTCTGCTCTCTCACTATGTCTAATGACTACTGAGGTCACTGATTAGGAGTACCTGACAGCAGGTGGCAGCACAATGCACCTAATATGAAAAATGTATTTTTTGGGGGTGTCCGGATACTTTTGATCACATAGTGTACATCAGATCTATAGATTTCCATCTCATTCCGTCACTTAGAGTATAATTCAAGCTCCCAATTAACTGCTGTTTTTGTCCGCCTCGATCGCTGACTGGGCAGCGTGTTAGATTGCCATGCAAGGGGCCCGCGTTCGGTTCCCGGCTGGGTCGGACATTATCTCCGCTTAGAGAGTGGGTGTTGTGTTGTATTCATCATTATATCATCCCCATCGACACGACACGCAAGTCGCCTCCGTGGCGTCAGCTGAAAAGGCTTGCTCCAGGCTACAGGTCTACCAGGCGGGAGGCCATAACCACGACATTTCATTTTATTTTACTGCTGTTTTTTTTAATAACTGTTTTTTAGGTCGAAAATATGCGCACGACGAAATTGTGTAGCCGTTTTTGTGTTTCTAATACGCAGTGTATCACGCCGCGAGTGCGTGAATGTCTTTTTAGCCTTTAATTTTCTCTTAACGTACTCTCGTAGTTAGTTTCACATCTTCGGAATTTGCCCCTGCTAAGAACAATGTGCTGCATTCGATCTATTAGAAACTCCTGAATCTATTCACATTGCTAGCACGATATTCCGTAAGCCTCCATTTTTTTTTCTCTCCGCGACAATGCGGAACTGTGTCCAATGTTTCCTGCAGGTCATAGAAGACGGCATCAACTACGACGCCGTTATTTGCGGCCCTCTGGAACTGATAAACGAAAAGAGCAGACTGAGTTTCATAAGATCTATGTGTGGGTAATCCATGCATGAGAATTGGAACTGTAATAGTGGCACGTATTTATTTATAACTTATATAAAATATGTCTATTAAGTTGCGGAATAAGTTCGTGTAGCGTTTTTGTTTTGCCTGTTCATATTCCGGTTGCTATAGGTTTATTTATCGACTGCCATTTTTTATTTGTAGTTCACCGTTGCTGTTCACTTTGACGCATTGTCATTTTGTCATTTGTGGATAGTGAGTAAAGCTGTGGACGCTAGAAAATGGAGTGCCAAACGGAAAAATCGGAACGCTTCCAACATATCCTTTCGTTTGAGTTCAATAGAGGGGTGACAGCAGAGGAGGCAGCCACAAACATTTGCGCCTTGTATGGAGATAATACTATTCACTTTTTAAGAAGGCTCTTCTTGACATTAGTGACTCCACGTTCAGGAAGACTTTTGGAATTTGATAAAGATTGTCTAACCGCATTAAACAACAATGATCCTCGTCAATGTACTCGCGAACTGCCAAATGTGATGAACTGTGATCATACCACCATCGTGCGACATTTTCATCCAATGGAGAATGTTCAAAAATCGGGTATATTAATACCACATGCTCTAAGCCAAAATCACAAAAATCACCAAGTGAACATACAGGTATGTGCATCTCTGCTTGCTTGTCATGAATTGGCTTGTGAACAACACCGATCATTCCTATCCTGTATCGTTAATGGTGAGGAGAAATGATGTCTTTACGCTAACATAACGGAAAGAAAGGAATAGTTGAGCCCAAACAAAGCAGCAACTCTCAGTACAAAACCTGTGCGTGTACACGTAAGATTGTGTTGCGCATCTGGTGGGACAGCGACGGTGTGGCGTTCTACGAATTGCTTCCCCGAGGTATAAACATCACTGCTGACATTTACTGTGAACAACTGACACGTCTTGCAGAGACAGTCCAACAACAACTACCACTAAGACTGCGTGAAGTGACCGTACTCCACGATAAAACCGCCTTCATTCTGCTAGACTGACAAAAAGCACTATACAGTAGTTGGGCTGGAAAGTCATTTCACACCTACCTTATTCATCTGATCTTGCGCCCTCAGGTTTTCACCTCTATCGCTCTCTGTCGAACAACCTTCAAAGAACTTCCTTTCCGGATGAAAATGCGCTCCGAACATCGCTCGACAAGTTCTTCACCTCAAAACCACGTCATTTCTACAGTCTCGGAATCGAAAAGTTGCCTCATGGTTGGCAGACTGTTGTAGATAGTGATTGAGAATATATTATTGACGATTCAAGTCTGTTTTGTGTCTCTGTTGTGTTTATTAACCTTATAGAAAAACGCTTTGAACATACGCACCGATCCAATGGATAAATGTTTCAGAATTTTACTGCCTTGACACTAGTCACCAGTAATGTGTATAACTATTTGCCAGCGATGTAGAAGTCGTAGGATACCCTTAGCAGCGCCAGGGGTGTTGATAGTTTGAGTGGAGCGGACTATTGCCCAACGAATCTCTGTAATAGATCTGTAGCGAATGCCATGAAGCACTTCCTTCGGAATCTACATCTAAATCTACATCCATACTTCGCAAGACATCTGACAGTGTGTGGCGGAGGGTACCTTAAGTACCTCTATCGGTTCTCCCTTCTATTCCAGTCTTGTATTGCTCGTGGAAAGAAGGATTGTCGGTATGCTACTGTGTGGGCTCTAATCTCTCTGATTTTATCTTCATGGTCTCTTCGCGAGATATACATAGGAGGGAGCAATATACTGCTTGACTTTTCGGTGAAGGTATGTTCTCGAAACTTCAACAAAAGCCCGTACCGAGATACTGAGCGTCCCTCCTGCAGAGTCTTCCACTGGAGTTTATCTATCATCTCCGTAACGCTTTCATGATTACTGAATGATCCTGTAACGAAGCGCGCTGCTCTCCGTTGGATCTTCTGTATCTCTTCTATCAATCCTACCTGGTACGGATTCCACACTGCCGAACAGTATTCAAGCAGTGGGCGAACAAGCGTACTGTAACCTACTTCCTTTGTTTTTGGATTGCATTTCCTTAAGATTCCTCCAATGAATCTCAGTCTGGCATGTGCTTTACCAACGATCAACTTTATATGATCATTCCATTTTAAATCACTCCTAATGCATACTCCCAGATAATTTATGGAATTAACTGCTGCCAGTTGCTGACCTGCTATATTGTAGCTAAATGATAAGCGATCTATCTTTCTATGTATTCGCAGCACATTACACTTGTCTACATTGAGATTCAATTGCCATTCCCTGCACCATGCGTCAATCCGCTGCAGATCCTCCTGCATTTCAGTACAATTTTCCAATGTTACAACCTCTCGATATACCACAGCATCATCCGCAAAAAGCCTCAGTGAACTTCCGATATCATCCACAAGGTCATTTATGTATATTGTGAATAGCAACGGTCCTACGACACTCCCCTGCGGCACACCTGAAATCACGCTTACTTCGGAAGACTTCTCTCCATTGAGAATGACATGCTGCGTTATGTTATCTAGGAACTCTACAATCCAATCAAACAATTGGTCTGATAGTCGATATGCTCTTACTTTGTTCATTAAACGACTGTGGGGAACTGTATCGAACGCCTTGCGGAAGTCAAGAAACACGGCATCTACCTGTGAACCCGTGTCTATGGCCCTCTGAGTCTCGTGGACGAATAGCGCGAGCTGGGTTTCACACGACCGTCTTTTTCGAAACCCATGCTGATTCCTACAGAGTAGATTTCTAGTCTCCAGAAAAGTCATTACACTCGAACACAATACGTGTTCCAAAATTCTACAACTGATCGACGTTAGAGATATAGGTCTATAGTTCTGCACTTCTGTTCGACGTCCCTTCTTGAAAACGGGGATGACATGTGCCGTTTTCCAATCCTTTGGAACGCTACGCTCTTCTAGAGACCTACGGTACACCGCTGCAAGAAGGGGGCAAGTTCCTTCGCGTACTCTGTGTATAATCTAACTGGTATCTCATCGGGTCCAGCGGCCTTTCCTCTTTTGAGCGATTTTAATTGTTTCTCTATCCCTTTGTCGTCTATTTCGATATCTACCATCATGTCATCTGTGCGACAATCTAGAGAAGGAAATACAGTGCAGTCTTCTTCTGTGAAACAGCTTTGGAAAAAGACATTTAGTATTTCGGCCTTTAGTCTGTCATCCTCTGTTTGAGTACCATTTTGGTCACAGAGTGTCTGGACATTTTGTTTTGATCCACCTACCGCTTTGACATAAGACCAAAATTTCTTAGGATTTTCTGCCAAGTCAGTACATAGAACTGTACTTTCGAATTCATTGAAACTGAAGTCACAAGGGCTGAAGTCTGGGGAGTTTGGTGGGTGGCACAGCAATTGCAACTTCCACTGATCGAACAAATCAGTCAGACTTGCGCAGTGTGCGTCAGAGCATTGTCCCGCAAAGTGATGGAATGGGACTCGTAGAGAGTTTCGCCTCTAAGCTGTTCATTTTTGGAACACGTCCTGCGATCAGCTTACAGAAAAATTTGAATTTTCGTTTACCAGTATGGTCATAATATGTGTGAGTTATATAATGCTACAAGTATATGCATCTATCCCTTCCCTCTTCTTGAAAACGGGAGTGGCGTGAACATCTTTGCAATGCCTTGGAACCGGTACTTGCTGCAGCGACCTATGATAAATGCTGAACTAAAGGGAGCAATTTATTTGACAGAATTCATGTAGAATCTACATGTATCTCATCAGTTCAAGTTGTCTTTCATCTGTCGAGCGCTGTTAGGTGAATTTCGATTCCACGATTACTTGTCGGAATGGCTGCCATTTTAGACTTAGCGCGATGATTGAAAGAACGAACTGTATTACATCCTCCGCAGTAAGCAGTTTCGGAAGACCGCATTTAATATTTAGGTCTTCGGTTTGTCATCTTTCCTTTCGATCCCATTATTGTCTGTGACCGATTGAATTGATGATTTTGATTCGTTTACTGATTTTCTGTAAGACTAAAATTTGTTAAGATTTTTCGTCAGATCAGACGCCAAAATTTGATTTTTCCAATTTATCCAAAGCTTCCGCACTGCTCTCGTTATGCTTATTTAGGTTCCGTTCACCTTTACTTCGCCAACAAGATGGTGACTTTGCTTAAATATGTCATAAAGCTAACTTTACTTTTGCAGTAGGTTTTACAACGTGCCTTTCCCATCCCTCACTACCCTGCTCGGCACATAATGTGTAACATTTTTTAATTTTACCCATTGATGCCCCACATCATCGTCCCCACAGATAAATGTTTCAAACTAACTACTCATAAATTGCTATCTATTTCCTATCACATTTACTACGCAAAAATATTTTCCTACTTTTCTTAAAATATATTTTAAAGTTTGTAATGATTGTCGTTATAACGATCTTAAGGCCTTGTCTACGCTGATTCCGGAAGTTCGAGTCTGTTAGTTGCAAGTAGCCTGCCTTCACAAATCGTTTCTCTAACTAACCGCTCAAAGTAATTTCCAGAAAAAATGTTCATAACAGTCTCACTGGAAATTACTCTCCTTGTCACCGGTTTTTAACGTGTGTGTCTCCTGTTCTACAGGCGGCAAGTTGAAATTTCACACTGTTCCGATAGCATGATCAGGAAATTTACCAGTGATATATTCCCAGGTGTCTTTCAAATACATATTTCAACCTGATATGTCAGCGTAGCAGTTATGTTTACACTGTGAGTGACTCTTCGGGCCTACTGAATTGACGAATTACTAACGTGTAACGCTTTCATATAATCCTATGATGACTTGGTAATAAGTCGGAGCCGCTAATGGTACCACCTATGTGACTTGAGGCTGAAACATAATAAACAAATTTCCAAGCGGTCACTGTGTTTCCCTAAGGCAGAACGCCTAGTTTTCTTTGAGGAGTTCCGCCCCAAAAGCTCCTGAGCTAGTGGTCTATAAAAGCACCTGTTTACACATTGGATCCACCTCTGATTCTTACGTTCACCTATATTATTTCGCTGTAGGAATCTATAACAACCTCACTAGACCTATCGAGTTATTTACGCTGTAATTAAGGAGGCACCACTGCTGTCTGGCCTACCCTTGCAATATATACACTCCTGGAAATGGAAAAAAGAACACATTGACACCGGTGTGTCAGACCCACCATACTTGCTCTGGACACTGCGAGAGGGCTGTACAAGCAATGATCACACGCTCGGCACAGCGGACACACCAGGAACCGCGGTGTTGGCCGTCGAATGGCGCTAGCTGCGCAGCATTTGTGCACCGCCGCCGTCAGTGTCAGCCAGTTTGCCGTGGCATACGGAGCTCCATCGCAGTCTTTAACATTGGTAGCATGCCGTGACAGCGTGGACGTGAACCGTATGTGCAGTTGACGGACTTTGAGCGAGGGCGTATAGTGGGCATGCGGGAGGCCGGCTGGACGTACCGTCGAATTGCTTAACACGTGGGGCGTGAGGTCTCCACAGTACATCGATGTTGTCGCCAGTGGTCGGCAGAAGGTGCACGTGCCCGTCGACCTGGGACCGGACCGCAGCGACGCACGGATGCACGCCAAGACCGTAGAATCCTACACAGTGCCGTAGGGGACCGCACCGCCACTTCCCAGCAAATTAGGGACACTGTTGCTCCTGGGGTATCGGCGAGGACCATTCGCAACCGTCTCCATGAAGCTGGGCTACGGTCCCGCACACCGTTAGGCCGTCTTCCGCTCACGCCCCAACATCGTGCAGCATGTCTCCAGTGGTGTCGCGACAGGCGTGAATGGAGGGACGAATGGAGACGTGTCGTCTTCAGCGATGAGAGTCGCTTCTGCCTTGGTGATAATGATGGTCGTATGCGTGTTTGGCGCCGTGCAGGTGAGGCCCACAATCAGGACTGCATACGACCGAGGCACACAGGGCCAACACCTGGCATCGTGGTGTGGGGAGCGATCTCCTACACTGGCCGTACACCTCTGGTGATCGTCGAGGGGACACTGAATAGTGCAACTTAGAACTACTTAAACCTAACTAACCTAAGGACGTCACACACATCCATGCCCGAGGCAGGATTCGAACCTGCGACCGTAGCAGTCGCACGGTGCCGGACTGCGCGCCTAGAACCGCGAGACCACCGCGGCCGGCGGATCTACTCCATTCTCCGAGCACCGGACGTAATAATACATCAATTTTGGCCTACTTGTACTCTGCTAGAGGAGTATCTGCTTCTTTTGCGTAGTTTACGGCAGACCGATGGAGAGCAACTTCTACAGTATGGTAGCGCAGGGCAAAAAAATGCGTATCCAGCATCACTGCAGAATTGTCTGAGCTTCTGATTTAAGCCTTCCACTCAGCTCCAAACCAGAGGACCTCGATCAGCTCTAGGAACGTTTCTGCAAATAGTGACCAAAGTTTCCAACTCGCGTGCAAAGCTAGTTGGCATCATTAATTCAGCAGACCGTCAAATCTGACTGAGGATGGCATCAGAATCCAGGCGACAAGCGTTTTCGTGACGAAATGAGCTACGATTTGCAGCCGGTTGCAACCAATGTATTTAATAGCAGCCACCAGAGCCTCTTCCACATAGTCGACTAGACTTCCTAGAAAACGTAACGAGTGCCCGTTGGCCTTCGTTACCGACTTGTCTGTTATTTTCGTGAGGGGTTCCATTACCTGCCTAAAGCTACCAGTGGTCAACATATCCACCCTCTGGGCTCATGCGACTAGTCTGCCACGGACCCTACAAACAAGGAATCCCATGATGACCCATGTGTCCTATCAACAGTTGGCAGAACCTCATACTTCGTGATAAAGCGTAAAGCATAAAGAAATCCAGCTAAAGATCATTTAGTGCCACAATTAAGTCAACACAATGGGCAGAAGCAGAAAAAGTAGACATTGACAAGGGTGCAATTCAGCAAGTTTTTCGCCTTTAGGTCTACAGGGTACAGAATGAAGGTAGTGACAGACCTCATGGCGAAGAAGTTATCTTAAGGTTTCTTTATTGATTTCCATCTGCCAGCTATTTAGTGGATCTTTCACAGAAGCGGTAAAAACATCGTCTCCAACGAGATTAGAACCAAAAACTGAAGCAGTCTTTTCCTCGAGGGATCGAGCAGTGTACTGGAACGCTAGTATACAACTGTAATAGACATCGCTTCCTTCTTGTTCCAATGACGCCTAACAGAGAATTCGCAACGCATACGGCAAAGTAGGTTAACAGGGAATTCGCAGCGTAAATGGCAAAATACGATGTGGTTTCTGTTGGAAACTGGTTCCTGGAATCAAAATCATAGATCTGATACCTCTGTGTCAACCCTTGAATGAGAATGATTCAGAATATTTAATCTAAATGACAAAAATGGTTCAAATAGCTCTGAACACTATGGGATTTAACATCAGTCCCCTAGAACTTAGAACTACTTAAACCTAACTAACCTAAAGACATCACACAACACCCAGTCATCACGAGGCAGAAAACTAAATGACAATAAAATATCGAGTGAATTGTGATCACGTCGTTGAAAAAAGTATTCTACGCTGTTGCCAATTCTGCATTAGAAAAGCGCCAGGCAGAATAAATTTGCCCAGCAGATGTTTCTCTTGGGCTGGCTAGCACTATGGAAGCTCGCTCTTCGAAGCTGCAGTGGCCCCCACTGCCACCACTTTAACTGTGAGCTGAAATGCGTAGAATAAAGGCCAATGAGTTAATTCGCATTTTTATGCCTATGATTTGGGTCCAAAGCGTAGTTACAAATAACATCCAGATGCGCCGACTGAAACTCCAACACCATAAGTAAGAGCAGGGGAAATTATTTGGGTGGCTCTCCTCTTCAGTAACTGTTGTATTTACACTGAAGTGACAAAGTAATGTCATTCAGTAGAGACGAGCACGCATACAAATGGTGGTCGTACCGCGTACACAACATATAAAAGGGCAGTGCATGGCGAAGCTGTCATTTGTACTCAGGTGGTTCGTGTGAAAAGGTTACCGGAGTGATTATGGCCGCACGACGGAAATTAACGTAGTTAGAATGCGGAAAGGTAGTTGGAGCGAGACGCATGAGAAATTCTGTTCCGGAAATGGTTAGGGAATTCACTATTCTGCGATGAAAAGCAAAATGGTTCAAGTCATACCTCGCTAACAGGAAACAAAGGGTGTCAGTGCAAGGGACTATTGAATTAAGTCATCAGTCATCATCAGAATGGGAAGAAATTGCATGCGGTGTCCCACAAGGATCCATCTTAGGGCCATTACTTTTTTTGTGTCCGTTAATGACCTCTCATCAGTTACACTGCCAGAAGCAGAGTTCGTTTTGTTTGCAGATGACACAAGTATTGCAATAAATAGTATGTCGAGTGTAGTTCTAGAAAGATCTGCTAATGATACTTTCATGGATACTAATAAATGGTTTAAAGCCAACTCACTGACCTTAAACTTCAAAAAGACTCACTATGTGCAATTCAGAACCTGTAAGGCGTTTCTACCCACCATATGCATAAAGTATGTAGAAGAGCAAATAAAAGAGGTTCACAGTCTTAAATTCCTGGGATTAAAACTTGATAATAAATTCAGTTGCGAGGAGCACACCACAGAACTGCAGAAACGCCTTAACAAATCTGTATTTGCAGATCGAGTGTTAGCAGACATCGGCGACATAAAAATGAAAAAACTTGCATACTTTGCCTACTTTCATTCCATAATGTCATATGGTATAATACTTTTGGGTAGCTCTTCAAGTCAAACAAAAGTTTTCAGAGTCCAAAAGCGTGTAATACGTATTGTTTGTGGAGTAAATTCACGGACGTCGTGTAGAAACCTCTTCAAAAACTGGGTATACTAACTACTGCCTCTCAGTATATTTACTCCTTAATGAAATTTTTCCTAAATAATATATCTCTTTTTCCAACAAACAGCTCAGTTCATACATACAATACCAGGAACAAAATGATCTGCACAAGGACTTAAAAGAACTTACTTTAGTTCAAAAAGGGTCCACTACTCAGGAACACTAATCTTCAATAATTTCCCAGCAAGCATAAAAAATTTAGTTAGAAATAAAGATCAGTTTAAACGGAGCCTCAAAGACTCACTAGTGGCCAACTCCTTCTACTCCATTGACGAATTTTTTAATAGAAACAAATGATGTATTGTATATATTCATACTATTAGTATTGTTATTTCAGCTATAAAAGAAATTGACATGTTCTACATCCACGAGGATCTCCTCAGCACGGATCTATGGGACGAAAAACTAATCTAATCTCTAATCTAAGGGTCTGCCGACAATACCAAATTTCAGGCATTACCTCTCACCACTCAAAACGCAGTGGTCAATGGCATCACTTAACGACCAACAGCCGCAGCGTTTCCGTAGAGTTGTCAGGGCTAATAGACAAGCAACACTGCGTAAAATAACCGCAGAAATCAAGGTGTAGGACGCACGACGAACATACCTGTTTGGGCAGTGCGGCGAAATTTGAAGGGGCTATGGCAGTAGACAACCGACGCGAGTGCGTTTGCTAACAGCACGACATCGGATTCAGCGTCTCTTCTGGGCTCGTGGACCCTAGACGCCGGCCGGAGTGGCCAAGCGGTTTTAGGCGCTTCAGTCTGGAACCGCGTGACCGCTGTCGCAGGTTCGAATCCTGCCTCGAGCGTGGATGTGTGTGATGTCCTTAGGTTAGTTAGGTTTAAGTATTTCTGAGTTCTAGGGGACTGATGACCTCAGATGTTAAGTCCCATAGTGCTCAGAGCCATTTGAACCATTTTTGGACCCTAGACAACTGGAAATCATGGGCTAGTCAGATGTGTCCCAAATTCAGTTGGTAAAGACTGATGACCCACGAAGCCATGCACAAAATCCTGCAGCGGCAACACTTTCGCATTTATGGACGGCTATCGAGGCAGTATGGCTCAATATTTGTGCAGGGGACTGAAACGATTTGTTGAGTCCACAACAAGTCGATTTGCTGCACTACGTCGGGCAAAACGTGGTCAGACACAATATTAATAGGTATCCCATGACTTCTGTCACCTCATTATATTTTTGTTTTTCTGGCTTAAGCGAACTGCACAGTAAAAAACTCATGCACATAAAGTGATTTACTTTTTTTAGCATCTCCAGACGCTATTAAAATTACGAGTAAATAACATTAATTTCAATATTATACACTTCAAAACAGTTTTACTTCTAAACGCTTTCATTAGCAACCACGTGTAACACATTGTAACAGAAATGAAAGTGTAACACTGTAACACAGTTAACAAAATCGGAACATACACAAAAAAATTCATAAGCTGCTAATAACTTACAGCTTCAAATCAGAGAAGCAAAGCGTGCTAGGGAAATTTCCGCAATGACCGAAAAATAGGACTCCAAATCTGCATAAAAATTAAGCAAGTGCATTTTTGCAGTCTAAATTCAATTTCAACCTCTGATAACATGAAGCAGAAGAGGTTGTGATGAGAATGTGAAACAAGGAACAAAAATTGCCAATTGTCTAGAATATGCCATTGTTAAGCAATGCAGCCACTCATTCTATAAAAATCAAACGGACAAAAAGTGTAATTTACTTGTAACGATTTCAATATAACTGCTTGTGTTGCTTGTCAATAAAACCGAAAAGTGCCTGATGAATAAGCTTTTCAATTTTCAGACAGCTTGAGACAGAGGAACCAAAGTAACAAGAAGAGGTTACCATTGGTGATCGTGGGACGGAACTTCTATGCTGTACCTAGCAGTTGGCGCAAGTTGCTCGTAGTTTATTTCCCGGTTGTTTCGTGCTAACGACGCCTCTACGTTATCACAAGTTAATATGAGAATTATCGAAGTGTAATTTTAAAACAGACTGTTATGTTAAATATTGGGGTACTTGTGGCCGTATCTGACTCAGTGGACTATGCTGATAATAGTTTCAACTCATCTTTCAAATAATGGAAAAGTTTAATAATGCTTTAAATATATGTCCTGGGCAGATAAACTTGGCTCCTGGTGGAATTGCTTATCGAGTCTCGCTTAAGCAGTAACTTGGGGTTCATGTATACAGGGCAAAACCAGATGGAAATGGCGCCGTGACACTTTATTCTTGACACCGCCATGGAATAACTTCAAAAATATGAACAGTCATAAGCCAACGAATTTAGATGAAATTAGGTTGTTTAAATAAAGTCAACATTTCGAGACAAACCTAAATCATTTCTGCATAAGTACTCCCATACGTAAATCAAACCTTCACAACTAACGAACGCCAAATGCATGTCGTAGAAGATACATAGAAGAAGATACATAGGTAGATACATAGGTAGAAGATACAGAGGTAGAAGAAAAGTAAGCTTTTTGTCTTATCAGTTCAGCTTTGTTTTTATTTTCAGTGTTAGACAATGTTCTGAAAGGTCAAGGGTGCTGCAAATACACGTCCCGTTGCACTACGTAATTTTGTAACCAAATCTTGTACTACTGTGCAGAACAGTCCCTACTCAATGATAGCGTCAATACGAACACTGTTATATTTGTGTAGGATTTTAATGAAGATCAAGAATAATTTTAAACCTTGAAAGTCACAAATAAATTTCTATTTCCCCGTAAAATTTACTCTCAATAATTAAAGCAAAAAATTATCATTATACAGAAATAAAAATTTCCCAGCAAGCTCACAATCTTACTTACAGTACCTTTTAATCCATTTCGTCACTCCAAACGATGTTGCGTTACTCTATTAAATGTGATTATGAGGAGTTGCTGAATTCTAGAAAGATGTTCCTATCGCTCTGCTTAAGAATATTTTCCCCACCTTAAAAAGTATTTATTTACTTAGTTGAAGACAACGCCCATTATTCTGGCATTTCGCTAACTTTCCACGTACATAAACAAACGGTTTTGCATTTGCGCTGTCCAACGAACCAGAGCGTAATGAGAGGAGATCCACCTATCGGCATTTGATGAAGCTCATATGCGACAGAGATAGAAGCAACAACGTACAATGAAGTAGAACGCCGCCTGTCAACTTCCCTATAATTTACGCTTAAACTGACAAGACAGTGCGCAAGTAGAATGTCTCCACGTGTAGGATGACTTACACGAGTAGTAGTGGGAGGATGCACGTTTTTTAAGAAATTCATGCCTGTGGAAACCCGGCTTTACTCTGATAACTATAATGGCTCTGAGCACTATGGGACTTAACATCTATGGTCATCAGTCCCCTAGAACGCAGAACTACTTAAACCTAACTAACGTAAGGACAGTACACAACACCCAGCCATCGCGAGGCAGAGAAAATGCCTGACCCCGCCGGGAATCGAACCCGGGAACCCGGGCGTGGGAAGCGAGAACGCTACCGCACGACCACGAGATGCGAGCTCTGATAACTCAAGATCTCGGTGTGATGTGTTCGCCGCCCGACAGTATCGTCATAGGGGTCTCGGTGCATTGCAGCATGTGATCTCACTAAGTGAAACAATTATACCACAATTTGAAAATTTGTAGTCTGACCCGGAGCAACTCCCTTCGTCTTGTTACTAACGAAAAAGTGTAGGTAACGCTCACCAGTCTTACCTTAACCTGCGAGGTGAAAACGGAGAGTTCATCACTTCTTTACCGCCATCATCTAAGTAGCAGTCGTATTACCTTCAGAAAAGATTCTCAATCGTACTACTGAACTGGAACCATGCACAGCTGTCAGTCTCCACATAACGCTCAACTAGCGTTCTGCAATTTTTTTTTTTTTTCAGATAGTGCGACTAGCAAGGGGAACCCGTCATAATTCGCTCTCATTCAAAGCTTTGCCTCTTGAAAGAAGAGTGAAAATAAAGCGACATCTACTTTGTCTTAGGTGCCAAGACTCAATCGTTTCCAAGAAGATGACTGTCAGAGTTCTGATGCCACTTCATCAGTTTGTGAGTTGTGGGCACGGCGGTACTGCTAGCGAGTCGGTAACGTGGTGGCAAAGAGCCCAGTTTCGGATTTCCGAACTCTGTGTTCAAATCCAATTTTATGTCTTTTTCTTTCTTCTGTTATCGCAGAAGTGTGTGACATCAATGACATCAATTTTATATTGTTTCAAGAAATACAATGGAGTCATTTACAGAAGAAATAAACACTCAAAATCTTTTTAAAAATAGATTTTATCGGAATTAATCTTATATAACCTTGTAAACTACAGTAATTAAACTGAAAAATATAAAGTCTAGTATTTCAGTTTCCGCTTTGATTTTTACTTTAATACTTCAAGGGAACCAGTGAATTCCCTGAATGATCTCTACCATAAAATCGTGCAAAGCAGAAACGTGCAAAAGCGCATACGTCACAGACCCCTTTTTTGTGTGTAAATATCATTAGGGAAGGAAACCTCGTTAACGTTGCTAAGCACCTTGTGATCTGGCGATAATCTGACAGCAAAACAAACATATCAAAGCAGTTTCTCTAAACATGGAGCCTGCAGCGGACCAGGGGGGAATTTAATTAATTGCATTGCATCTACTTCTCAATTTTCGTTTGCTCTGCACTGGGAAAATGCCATTTATTTAATGGGCCAATGTAATTCTTCATCTGTCAGTAAAAAGTACACTTCGTAGGTTTGAAATAATGCCACACTGTTTGGCAGAATTACTTTTAACGAACACATTCATACGTCGGTTTCATTGACAACCAGGCCGTCGTATAAAGAGCTACACGGGTAGCGGAGGCTGTGTGGCGTGGACTGGACGGTTTTTTAGGTTAGAAGACCTCGGGAAAGTACGGGGTGGGCTGCAATGTCAAACGGTGCATGGCAAATACAGGACGTGCTTCGATCAAGGAACAGTCGGAATTATAGTTGTAAATTGTTGTAGTTGCGCTGGAAAAGTTCCTGAGCTTCAAGCGCTAATAGAAAGCACAGAAGTTGATATCGTTATAGGTACAAAAAGCTGGCTAAAGCCTGAAATAAGTTCTGCAGAAATTTTCACGAAGTCTCAGACGGTGTTCAGGAAAGATAGATTAGGCAGAATTGGTGGTGGAGTGTTTGTGTCTGTCAGTAGTGGTTTATCTTGTAGTGAAGTAGAAGTAGATACTCTGTGCGAATTGGTATGGGTGGAGGTTATACTTAACAGCCGAACTAAGTTAATAATTGGCTCCTTCTACCGACCCCTAGACTCCGATGATATAGTTGCGGAACAGTTCAGAGAAAGTTTGAGTCTCGTAACAAATAAATACCCCACTCATACGGTTATAGTTGGTGGGGACTTCAACCTACCCTCGGTATGTTGGCAAAAATACTTGTTCAAAACCGGTGGTAGGCAGAAAACATCTTCCGAGATTGTCCTAAATGCTGTCTCCGAAAATTATTTCGAGCAGTTAGTCCACGAACCCACATGAATTGTAAATGGTTGCGAAAACACACTTGACCTCTTAGCCACAAACAATCCAGAACTGATAGAGAGCATCATGGCTGATACAGGGATTAGTGATCACAAGGTCGTTGTAGCTAGGCTCAATACCGTTTCTTTCAAATCCATCAGAAACAAACGCAAAATAATTTTATTTAAAAAAGCGGATAAAGTGTCACTAGAAGCCTTCCTAAAAGACAATTTCCATTCCTTCCGAACTGTCTACGCAAATGTAGACGAGATGTGGCTCAAATTCAAAGATATAGTAGCAACAGCAATTGAGAGATTCATACCTCATAAATTGGTAAGAGATGGAACGGATCCCCCGTGGTACACAAAAAAGGTCCGAACGCTGTTGCAGAAGCAACAGGAAAAAGCATGCGAAGTCCAGAAGAACGCGAAATCCCGAAGATGGGCTAAAATTTACAGACGCGCGAAATTTGGCACGGACTTCGATGCGAGATGCCTTCAATAGGTCCCACAACGAAACATTGTCTCGAAATTTGGTAGAAAATCCGAAGAAATCCTGGTCGTATGTAAAGTACACAAGCGGCAAGACGCAGTCAATACCTTCGCTGCGCAGTGCCGATGGTACTGTTGTCGACGACTGTGCCGCTAAAGCGGAGTTATTGAACGCAGTTTTCCGAAATTCCTTCACCAGGGAAGACGAATGGAATATTCCAGAATTTGAAACACGAACATCTGCTAGCATGAGTTTCTTAGAAGTAGATACCTTAGGGGTTGCGAAGCAACTCAAATCGCTTAATACGGGCAAGTCTTCAGGTCCAGATTGTATACCGATTAGGTTTCTTTCAGATTACGCTGATACTATAGCTCCCTACTTACCACTCATATACAACCGCTCGCTCACCGATAGATCTGTACCTACAGATTGGAAAATTGCGCAGGTCGCACCAGTGTTTAAGAAGGGTAGTAGGAGTAAACCATTTAACTACAGACCTATATCATTGACGTCAGTTTGCAGTAGGGTTTTGGAGCATATACTGTATTCAAACATTATGAATCACCTCGAAGGGAACGATCTATTGACACATAATCAGCATGGCTTCAGAAAACATCGCTCTTGTGCAACGCAGCTAGCTCTTTATTCGCAAGAAGTAATGGCCGCTATCGACAGGGGATCTCAAGTTGATTCCGTATTTCTAGATTTCCGGAAAGCTTTTGTCACCGTTCCTCACAAGCAACTTCTAATCAAGTTGCCGACCTATGGGGTATCGTCTCAGTTGTGCGACTGGATTCGTGATTTCCTGTCAGGAAGGTCGCAGTTCGTAGTAATAGACGGCAAATCATCGAGTAAAGCTGAAGTGATATCAGGTGTTCCCCAGGGAAGCGTCCTGGGACCTCTGCTGTTCCTGATCTATGTAAATGACCTGGGTGACAATCTGAGCAGTTCTCTTAGATAGTTCGCAGATGATGCTGTAATTTACCGTTTAGTAAGGTCATCCGAAGACCAGTATCAGTTGCAAAGCGATTTAGAAAAGATTGCTGTATGGTGTGTCAGGTGGCAGTTGACGCTAAATAACGAAAAGTGTGAGATGATTCACATGAGTTCCAAAAGAAATCCGTTGGAATTCGATTACTCGATAAATAGTACAATTCTCAAGGCTGTCAATTCAAGTAAGTACCTGGGTGTTAAAATTATGAACAACTTCAGTTGGAAAGACCACATATATAATATTGTGGGGAAGGCAAGCCAAAAGTTGCGTTTCATTGGCAGGACACCTAGAAGATGCAACAAGTCCACTAAAGAGACAGCTTACACTACACTCGTTCGTCCTCTGTTAGAATATTGCTGCGCGGTGTGGGATCCTTACCAGGTGGGATTGACGGAGGACATCGAAAGGGTGCAAAAAAGGGCAGCTTGTTTTGTATTATCATGTAATAGGGGAGAGAGTGTGGCAGATATGATACACGAGTTGGGATGGAAGTCATTACAGCAAAGACGTTTTTCGTCGCGGCGAGACCTTTTTACGACATTTCAGTCACCAACTTTCTCTTCCGAATGCGAAAATATTTTGTTGAGGCCAACCTACATAGGTAGGAATGATCATCAAAATAAAATAAGAGAAATCAGAGCTCGAACAGAAAGGTTTAGGTGTTCGTTTTTCCCGCGCGCTGTTCGGGAGTGGAATAGTAGAGAGATAGTATGATTGTGGTTCGATGAACCCTCTGCCAAGCACTTAAATGTGAATTGCAGTGTAGTCATGTAGATGTAGATGTGGATAGATCTGCGAGTGCCACACGTCAGTAATGTATAGAAAGGGCTCCTGCGTGCGTGACTGTTCAAAACCCCTTTCCTCAGGAACGGTTAGTCGTTTCTAGCTGAAACTCATGTCACGTATTGAGGTCTAATATCCCTTGACGGTGTAAAAGATGAAACTTTCAAGTAAATGCAATCAAAATATACGACCATCTATGTCACATATTTTGATACTCACAAAGTCCCTCATCAATACCTACGTGGCACATCCCCTTGACGTAGAATGATGAAATTTTGCAAGAAGAAAGAGTTCATAATATAAGTAGAGGAAAAAATCCAAAAATTGTTAATTTGTAATTATAACAGATCAAAAAATATTTTTTCATTTTGAAATTAAAACACTCTCGAAAGTCTTGGAGTCCCTGGATCCGGTATCTTGCCTGGATCAGTGACAATTGCAGGCAGAAATCGTCGAATCCTCGATTCCCGGAATGAAAGAACTATCTACATACATAATTTAATTTGTACGGAACCTATAGTGTGCGCAACTCCCACTCGCACCTAGTCAAATTTTTGCTTAGAGCCACTAACTTTATCCAAAAATCATGCTAGGAAACTTTTATGACCTCTCCAAATTTTGCAGCTGCTGCCTACTCGTTATGATGCCGTTGCATTAATTGGTTCACGTCTTTTTGGACTCTAGGACCAAATTTCTGTTGATTTTTTGGGGACAAGCAAAGACCGTTGGTAACATTTTTCCGCAAAGTGTTAATCCGATCTGAGCAGTGTACAAGCTTACAAGCTCAAAACAGTTATCATGATGGAGGATCCAAGTGATGAACAAACGCTCTATTCAAAATAAATATAAAATGATCGATTCGCGGCTGTTCGATCGTTTCACAGAGGCTATAGATCTAGGACATTGGTTACTACACGAGTATTGTGGCAGCGGACAATGGCTGCAACAGGCTCAGTGCTGTCGGAAAGCTTTGAATTCAAAGCATCAAACACATGGAGCGATTCTTTCAAGGAGAAACACAGAATTCGGCAGCGTTATGTCACCAAATACATCAACACCAAAGACAAGCCTACGTTTGATGAATTTTTGGGAGCAGCAAGATTGTTTCAATTTCAAAACCTCCACTATCACTCGTGAATTCAACTCCGATTTTGTTATAAATACACATAAAACAGAATGTATCACATCTCTCGTAAGATAACGTAATAGTTTTTATGTGAGAAAGTTACAGAAAAAGCTGTCGGCCAAATGAAACAAAGATATCTATCAGAAGCTGTTATACAAAGTTTAGCGACGTTACCTAAAAATTAGCCATTTCGGTGCTTTATTGACTCGTGAGGGAGCAAAATTATCACCCCTTATACGATGGCTAGGTCGTCGATGAAATCCGAGGAATGGCTTGTTCATAGAAAATACTTCCGCCAAAGTATGAAGGTCGTTCAGTAAGTAATGCTCCACATTTTCTCTCAGAATACATTTATTGTTAAGAGTCAGAATTTGATAATAATGTACATCAACATGTCCTGTCCATGTCCTATTTTTCTACGTAGTCTTCATCATGCTCTATGGCTGTGTGCCAACGTTGTGGAAGAGCATGTATTCCTTACTGGTAAAAGCTCTTGTCCTGTGGGTGTAGTAAGCCTTTGCCCTTTCTTTGAATCTTGTGGTCCGCTGTGAGCATTCGTGGAACCCATCGCGAGCATCTCTTTGAATATCCGAGAGTCACGATCACTGCAGACGCACTTCCATTGCTGACCTACAACTGTAGAGCCAATTGCAAGTTGTGATGCGCCGGTCGGTATGAATAATGGCATCCAAACGATTCAGCATGTATGGAGCAGTGGCTGTCACAGGACGTCGGAGCGTGGCTGATCATGGAGCTCTGTTTCAGCATTTCCTCAGGCTGTAACTTTCTTTACCCATCACCCAACTGCAGCATCGCCATTCACTGCAAATAAACGTTTATGGCTGTTTACCACAGTTTCATTTTGTGCACACAAGAATTCAATAACAGCACTCTGCTTGTAACGTGAGTCGTGTGTAGACGCCATTTGGAGGCTACATTACGGCACTGCCATCTGCCAGAACGGTTCTAATCTTCACAGGCGCACGGAACAAACATGAAATGTGAAGCAAAAAAAATGGTTAAAATGGCTCTGAGCACTATGGGATTTAACATCTAGGGTCATCAGTCCCCTAGAACTTAGAACTACTTAAACCTAACTAACCTAAGGACAACACACAACACCCAGCCATCACGAGACAGAGAAAATCCCTGACCCCGCCGGGAATCGAACCCGGGAACCCGGGCGCGGGAAGCGAGAACGCTACCGCACGACCACGAGATGCGGGCAGATGTGAAGCACCAACAAGGACGTTTGTCTATGTAAATTAATGACTTTTAAAAAGCAAATGTGGTGCATAACTTATTGAACGACCCTTGTCTACGCCGTTCTGTCAAATCTATGACGTATACTTTGACTGACAGGTGAGGAATTAAGTTGGCCCTCTACAGAAGTGTCAATCCGTAATCAATTGCAGGCTCAAGCTTGCGACAAACTGCTTTGACATACTTGTTTTTCCGCGAAACTATCGCTAGATCACGAGGTATTTAGCTACGTTACCGAGGTTCCCTTCTCTAACGCCACTCACACTATAAATATGACTGTCGTATGCGTGCCTTCAAAAGTGGCTGTTGGTGCCTTGAATTTTTGTGCTTTCCATGTTTCATGCTAGATAGAGCCCTGCGGAATTCGCTGGTTCTCTTGAAGCATAAAAGTAAAAAGCAAAGCGAAAACTGAAATACTAGGATCCATACTTTTCACTTTGAATTATATAAGGTCGTATAAGGTTAGTCATGATAAAATGTATTTTTAAAAAGATTTGAAATGCTTATTTCTTTTGTAAATGATTCCATTGTATGTGTTGAAGCCATAAAAAATATTGACAGCACATACTTCAAAGACAGCAAAAGAAAAAAAAAAGACGTAAGATGGGATTTGAACACAGAGCTCGTAAATCTGAAACTGTTGTCTCAACCACTACGCTACCGACTTGCTTGGAATAATGCCATCCGCACGAACTAATGAAGTAGCAACACAACTTGGTAATTTTCTCGAAAATTATCGAGTGTTGCCACCTGACACAATAGGTGTCAAAATTTCACCTTTCTTCACCCAGCGAAATTTCGACTGCGTCACAGAGCGACGTATGGGGAGTGCGCCTTGTTTGAAATACATGTAGTTTCAGTAAATCCACGGCCACATATGAAAACGGAGTATTTGCAATATTAGTGCATCAGAAAACGTAACGCAGCCTATCCCCATGGACTCCAAATGTCTGTCCTGAGAAACTAATATACTAATGAAATTAATCACAACATCCTGAGTCCCTTGGGACTGCTGTGATGGTATCACGCTTGCCAAAGTAAACTCCTTGTCTCACCAGTGTTCGACTTTTTCAAGTCATTTCACGCTAGTGTGAGGAGTAAGGTGTCAGGTTGCCATATATATTTGTCCTCCTTTTACACTACTTATATGATCTCCAGTTATTACTTACGCAAGAGCCGATGAGCAATTCCATCAGGAGAAAAAGTGGTGTTTACAGGATCTGTCTTGGAAGCATTCTTAACCCTTTCCCGTACTCTGAAGATAAAATTACATTCTAACCAGCGTTGTACACTGACTCAGATTCGACTCTGTAAGTACTATAATATTTAACGTAGCAGTCAATTTTAAAGTTACACTTCGATAATTCTCATATAAATATTGTGATAGCCTAGAGGCAACGTCAGTGTTAAACAACCAGGAAATAAACTACACAACTGCGTGGTACCGCATTAAAATTCCATTTCAAGCTGACATATGGCAACCTCTTCTTGTTGCTTTGCGTCCTCTCGGGCTTCAGTTTTTTTTCGCTTTTATTGACAAAGTACCGCCAGCAGCTATATTTTAATCGTTACGAGTAGATGATACTTTTCGCCCCTTTGGTTTTTATAAAATGAATGACCTATTCGAGTCGTTACTGTTGGCATTTTGTGATCTTTGTTTCACATTCTTAGCTGCTTCTTTTTTCACGTTACCAGAAGCTGGAATCAAACTTATAGTGCAATCAATCACCTTTTTAATTTTCTTCACGACTTTTATATCCCATCTTTCGGTCAGTTTGCATTTTTTGGTATGAAGCTGTATGTTACTCACAGAATATGAAATTTCTTCGTGGATATTACCGTTTTGTAATCAGTATTTTGTTGTCTTTTCATTTGTGTTATTATATGTTATAGGTGGATGCCAATGAAAGCATTCACAAGAAAAATTATTCAAAGTACATAATATTAAAATGAATGTTATGTCGTCATAATCTTAGTAGCGTCTGGTGATGTTAACAAAGCGAATCACTTCTGATGAATGAATTAGTTTGCAGCTCACAACAATTAAATAGAAGCCACCCAAACAGGAGAGCCACCGAAATAATTTCAAGTGTTCTTTATTTACGTTGTTTGAGTTGCAGATAGTGAACCTGGATATTATTTGTAACTACGCTTTAGACCCAAATCAGAGTTACAAAAATGTAGATAAACTCATTGGCTTCTTGATACAATAATTTACCAACAGCCGCATGTATTGTAGACGCCTGGGCACCAAGAGCTGTTGCATAGCGATTTGATTCACGGATGCAGTTATATGGCTCCTTCTGTGTACTGCGATTTTACGACTGTGACGTGTGGGCCTGAAGATAGCATCAATGTAATGCCGAAACTGGCTGCATATAAGAAGTTCATAAAATAAATTTCTACAGTACATATGGCTGTTAGTAAATTATTGTATCAAGAAATATATGTCAGCAGTTGTCCCACAATCCATAATGGATCAACAAAGATTAGTCATTGGTATTTCACCTTCCAGTCAAGACGAAGGCAGCCGGCGCCCCTGCGTCTTGGAAGTGCAAGCTTCGACGGTGTTTCCAGTTCAAGAAAGACACCAGGTGAGTAAAACGTATACTGCTTGTCGCTACTCTAATGGACAATTGGCAACATTGTAGAATACGTTTGGCAACTACGTGACCATGGATTCACTTGCCGGAGTGGTAGAGAATTACCTTGGTAAACTCACTTGATATTTTCTTATCATTTAGATGAAATATTCTGAATGATTTTCATTTAAGGGATGCTACAAAGCCATCAGATCTATTTTTGAATGCAGGAAGCTGTTTGCAACAGCAAATGTAGCTTACTTTGCCATTTACGTTGCCGTATTGTTGCTTCCTTGATTCTGTACCCAGTAAATCAAAAGGTGAAAAACTTCCAGAATTGCTCACTTCTTAATGCCTGCTTGTTCTCCTTCTGTCAATTGTACTGACTTAATTGTTGCAATGAATGATTTGTTAGCTGGATTTTGTTATATGTATACGTCATACGTATATCTACCCCTGTTGCTGCATTTGCATACCTTCTCGGTAGTCCTTCCTGTAACACTATTTCAGTGCGACTGTGGATTTGAAGTGGACACAGACAGTTTCGAAGCCAAAATTGCGTGTTATTCTGATAATTTGTGATAGTTTAGGATATGTTTTATTAAAAATATTTTTGTAGTAATGTTATCATGATAAGTTGATTGGTGCACACTGAATAGTGTTTTTCTTTAGTATATTAAACACAGCAGATAAACATAAAAGGGAATTAATCAGCAGCAATATAGTCTCTCGCATTATTTAAAATAGTCTGATAACGCTCGGATTGCAAGATCTTTGCTTTCCATATTTTGGAAGGAAGTATCATGTACCAAACAAGATATAAATGTACAGTAAATATGGGCTTAGCGTACCTTAAGAGCTTAGCAGTACTTGTTCAGTAGAAAAGACGTATTTCACACTACTGGTGTGCTGATAGCTTGTATGGCATGCATTTTAGAACCCATGTTTACCAGACATTTTTATCTCCTTTTGGTCCATACTACCACCTTTGAAAGTTTTTTGGTGGAGGTCTGGTTCATCCTGTGTAATAAAAGCAATCTTCGACATTACTAAGCATATATTTAATTGAAGAGACCTTTGGAGGAAAGAGAAGAGCTCAGATGGCAAGACAGTTGTAAGCAAAGAAGGCGAAGATGAAAGGTGAAAGGAATATATAGATGGTCTACATAAGGGAAATGAACTTGTACACAATACACAAGTAGTATAGAAAGCGAATAGGAACTAGATGAGGATGACAACAATTTGACAAATCACTGAAAGTTGAGGAAACTAGATAACATCCATCCAGAATTATTGGAATACTTGGGATCATATACCAAGACGGAACTATTCCACTTGATATGCAAGATACAGGTGATGTTTTTTTTAAGAAGAGTTCTGAAATAAAAATAAAACTATTAGACTCTTCTTGGCATTTTTATTTTTATATAGAAGCCTGTACTTTAATTTACTTTTCTACATAATTTCCACCAATATAAAAGCACTTATCATATCGTACAGACAGCTTTGAATGCCATCCTCGTAGAAATCTGCCACATGAGCATAACTGTCGATAATTTAAACTATGGAAACATTTCCATAAAGAACACTTCTTGACAATAGAGGAAACTCACCACATAACGTCGAAATTGTAAAGCATCTGACCTCTCTCAATTTTTCATGAACTTTCTGCACGAGATCGTTAGTAACGATGGAGGTCGCCCACATCGTTCCTCATCATGCACATTCGAATGTGCCATCTCTGAGAGTTCTCGCCCATTCCCGTACCATCCGATCGCTCAGACGTGTCAAGAAACGTGCTTCATGCAATTGTTGCAGATCGTTTAAAATAGCGGAAGTTATGGGCAAGCGGAAGATTTTTACGAGGACTGTGTTCAAAGCTAGTTGCCTTAATATTGGTGGAGATTATGTGGGAAATGAGACTTTTATTTTTATTTCGAAATGGTACTTACTTAAAAAAAGCTCGCCTCGTATATAATACAGGAGAAAAATCCATCAAACTTAAAGAAGAATGTAATATTTCCACTTCCACAGAAGGCAGCAGTTTATTAAGATATGATTGCAAAATATGGACATGAATTATTTGCGGAAGAATGGAATAACTGGCAGAAGCAGACGTCAGAGAAGCACCGGAGTAACGATGTAAAACACGAAACAATACTGATACAGGGGCTTTTCTTAAAAGAGCGATTAATCACGAGCATTCTTTTTTTTCCATCAGTCTACTGACTGGTTTGATGCCGCCCGCCACGAATTTCTTTCCTGTGCTAACCTCTTCATCTCAGAGTAGCACTTGCAACCTACGTCCTCAATTATTTGCTTGACATATTCCAGTCTATGTCTTCCTCTACAGTTTTTGCCCTCTACAGCTCCCTCTAGTACCATGGAAGTCATTCCCTCATGTCTTAGCAGATGTCCCATCATCCTGTCCCTTCTCCTTATCAGTGTTTTCCACATATTCCTTTCCTCTCCGATTCTGCGTAGAATCTCCTCATTCCTTATTTTATCAGTCCACCTAATTTTCAACATTCGTCTATAGCACCACATCTCAAATGCTTCGATACTCTTCTGTTCCGGTTTTCCCACAGTCCATGTTTCACTACCATACAATTCTGTACTCTAGACGTACATCCTCAGAAATTTCTTCCTCAAATTAAGGCCGGTATTTGATATTAGTAGACTTCTCTTGGCCAGAAATGCCTTTTTTTTGCCATAGCGAGTCTGCTTTTGATGTCCTCCTTGCTCCGTCCGTCATTGGTTATTTTACTGCCTAGGTAGCAGAATTCCTTAACTTCATTGACTTCGTGACCATCAATCCTGATGTTAAGTTTATCGCTGTTCTCATTTCTACTACTTCTCATTACCTTCGTCTTTCTCCGATTTACTCTCAAACCATACTGTGTACTCATTAGACTGTTCATTCCGTTCAGCAGATCATTTAATTCTTCTTCACTTTCACTCAGGATAGCAATATCATCAGCGAATCGTATCATTGATATCCTTTCACCTTGTATTTTAATTCCACTCCTGAACCTTTCTTTTATTTCCATCATTGCTTTCTCGATGTACAGATTGAAGAGTAGGGGCGAAAGGCTACAGCCTTGTCTTACACCCTTCTTAATACAAGCATTTCGTTCTTGATTGTCCACTCTTATTATTCCCTCTTGGTTGTTGTACATATTGTATATCACCCGTCTCTCCCTATAGCTTACCCCAACTTTTTTCAGAATCTCGAACAGCTTGCACCATTTTATATTGTCGAACGCTTTTTCCAGGTCGACAAATCCTATGAACGTGTCTTGATTTTTCTTTAGCCTTGCTTCCATTATTAGCCGTAACGTCAGAATTGCCTCTCTCGTGCCTTTACTTTTCCTAAAGCCGAACTGATCGTCACCTAGCACATTCTCAATTTTCTTTCCCATTCTTCTGTATATTATTCTTGTAAGCAGCTTCGATGCTTGAGCAGTCATACGTCGACATTATAAGTTTTACAGAAATGACACTGTTGATTGAAAGACATTCATTGAAGTTCTAAATCTATTAGGTGTAAAATATACTGAGCGAAGGGTTAATTATGATTTGTACGGAAAGTAGATTGCAGTTATAAGAGTTGAATGACATGAATGAGGAGCAGTAGTTCAGAATCGAGTGGGAAAGGATTGTAGCCTTGTTGTATGCTGAGAAAGCTCGGAAGGAAACCAAGGAGAAACGTGGGAATGTTATCACAGTTCAGCGAGATGAAATTAACATCGTAATTCTCTCAGAGACCGTAAAGAACTTGGGCGAACTGAATGGATTGTGCCTTGAACAAAGCTTATAAAGTGAACATAAATAAAAGAAATCAGTGCAGTTAAATCAGGCAATTCCGAGGGAATTAAATAAATGATACTGAAAAATAGTAGTTGAGCTTTGCTTTTAGGCAGCAAAATAACGGACAACTATGGAAGTAAAGACTATATACAATCCACATTCACAATAGCACGAAAAGCGACTGTCTTGTCATGCAATATAAATTTAAATACTATTAGAAGTTTTCGGACACCTGGCTGAAAATGACTTACAATTTTGTGGTGCCTTCCATCGGTAATGCTGGAATTCGGTATGGTGTTGGCCCACCCTTAGCCTTGATGACAGCTTCCACTCTCGCAGGCGTAAGTTCAATCCGGTGCTGGAAGGTTTCTTGGGGAATGGCAGCCCATTCTTCACGGTGTGTTGCACTTAAGAGGGGTATCGCTGTCGGTCGGCGAGGCCTAGCACGAAATCGGCGTTCCAAAACATCCCAATGGTGTTCTACAGGATTCAGGTACCATGGACCTTGCCGTTGGTGGGGAGGTTTGCGTGCCTCAGCGATACACATAGCCGTACCGTAGGTGCAACCACAACGGAGAGGTATCTGTTGAGAGGCCAGACAAACGTGTGGTTCCTGAAGAGGGGCAGCAGCCTTTTCAGTAGTTGCAGGGGCAACAGTCTGCATGATTGACTGACCTGTCCTTGTAACAATAACCAAAACGGCCTTGCTGTGCTGGTACTGCGAACGGCTGAAACAAAGGGGAAACTACAGCCGTAATTTTTCCCGAGGGCATGTGCTTTACTGTATGATTAAATGATGATGGCGTCATCTTGGGTAAAATATTCCGGAGGTAAAATAGTCCCCCATTCGGATCTTTGGGCGGGGGCTACTCAAGAGGATGTCATTATCAGGAGAAAGAAAACTGGCATTCTACGGATCGGAGCGTGGAATGTCAGAACCCTTTCGGGCAGGTAGGTTAGAAAATTTAAAAAGGGCAATGGATAGGTTAAAGTTAGATATAGTGGGAATTAGTGAAGTTCGGTGGCAGGAGGAACAAGACTTTTGGTCAGGTGAATACAGGGTTATAAGTACAAAATCAAATAGGGATAATGCAGGAGTAGGTTTAATAATGAATAAAAAAAATAGGAGTGCGGGTAAGCTACTACAAACAGCATAGTGAACGCCTTATTGTGGCCACGGTAGACACAAAGCCCACGCCTACTACAGTAGTACAAGTTTATATGCCAACTAGCTCTGCAGATGATGAAGAAATTGATGAAATGTATGATGAAATAAAAGAAATTATTCAGGTAGTGAAGGGAGACAAAAATTTAATAGTCATGGGTGACTGGAATTCGTCAGTAGGAAAAGGGAGAGAAGGAAACATAGTAAGTGAACATGGATTGGGGGTAAGAAACGAAAAAGGAAGCCGTCTGGTAGAATTTTGTGCAGAGCACAACTTAATCATAGCTAACACTTGGTTCAAGAATCATGAAAGAAGGTTGTATACATGGAAGAAGAGTGGAGATACTGACAGGTTTCAGATAGATTATAGCATGGTGAGACAGAGATTTTGGAACCAGGTTTTAAATTGTAAGACATTTCCAGGGGCAAATGGGACTCTGACCACAATCTATTGGTTATGAACTGTAGATTAAAACTGAAGAAACTGCAAAAAGGTGGGAATTTAAGGAGATGGTACCTGGATAAACTGAAAGAACCAGAGGTTGTACAGAGTTTCAGGGAGAGCATAAGGGAACAATTGACAAGAATGGGGGAAAGAAATACAGTAGATGAAGAATGGGTAGCCTTGAGGGATGAAGTAGTGAAGGTAGCAGAGGATCAAGTACGAAAAAAGACGAGGGCTAGTAGAAATCCATGGGTAACAGAAGAAATATTGAATTTAACTGATGAAAGGGCAAAATATAAAAATGCAGTAAATGAAGCAGGCAAAAAGGAATACAAACGTCTCAAAAATGAGATCGACAGGAAGTGCAAAATGGCTAAGCAGGGATGGCTAGAGGACAAATGTAAGGATGTAGAAGCTTATCTCACTAGGGGTAAGATATATACTGCCTACAGGATAATTAAAGAGACCTTTGGATATAAGAGAACCACTTATATGAACATCAAGAGCTCAGATGGAGACCCAGTTATAAGCAAAGAAGGGAAAGCAGAAAGGTGGAAGAAGTCTATAGAGAGCGATGTACGTGAGGACAATATTTTGGAAATGGAAGAAGATGTAGATGAAGATGAAATGGGAGATATAATACTGCGTGAAGAGTTCGACAGAGCACTGAAAGACCTGAGTCGAAACAAGGCCCTGGGAGTAGACAACATTCCATTGGAACTACTGACGGCCTTGGGAGAGCCAGTCCTGACAAAACTCTACCATCTGGTGAGCAAGATGTGTGAGACAGGCGAAGTACCCTCAGACTTCAAGAAGAATATAATAATTCCAATTCCAAAGAAAGCAAATGTTGACAGATGTGAAAATTACCGAACTATCAGTTTAATAAGCCACGGCTGCAAAATACTAACGCGAATTCTTTACAGACGAATGGAAAAACTAGTAGAAGCCGACCTCGGGGAAGATCAGTTTGGATTCCGTAGAAATATCGGAACACGTGAGGCAATACTGACCCTACGACTTATCTTAGAGGAAAGATTAAGGAAAGGCAAACCTACGTTTCTAGCATTTGTAGACTTAGAGAAAGCTTTTGACAATGTTGACTGGAATACTCTCTTTCAAATTCTGAAGGTGGCGGGGGTAAAATACAGGGAGCGAAAAGCTATTTTCAATTTGTACAGAAATCAGGTGGCAGTTATAAGAGTCGAGGGACATCAAAGGGAAACATTGGTTGGAAAGGGAGTGAGACAGGGTTTTAGCCTCTCCCCGATGTTATTCAATGTGTATATTGAGCAAGCAGTGAAGGAAACAAAAGAAAAATTCGGAGTAGGTATTAAAATCCATGGAGAAGAAATAAAAACTTTGAGGTTTGCCGATGACATTGTTATTCTGTCAAAGGAGTTGGAAAAGCAGTTGAACGGAATGGATAGTGTCTTGAAAGGAGGATATAATATGAACATCAACAAAAGCAAAATGAGGATAATGGAACATAGTAGAATTAAGTTGGGTGATGCTGAGGGTATTAAATTAGGAAATGAGACACTTAAAGTAGTAAAGGAGTTTTGCTATTTGGAGAGCAAAATAACTGATGATGGTCGAAGTAGAGAGGATATAAAATGTAGACTGGCAATGGCAAGGAATGCATTTCTGAAGAAGAGATATTTGTTAAGTGTCAGGAAGTCGTTTCTGAAAGTATTTGTATGGAGTGTAGCCATGTATGGAAGTGAAACATGGACGATAAATATTTTGGACAAGAAGAGAATAGAAACTTTCGAAATGTGGTGCTACAGAAGAATGCTGAAGATTAGATGGGTAGATCACATAACTAATGCGGAAATGTTGAATAGGGTTGGGGAGAAAAGTTTGTGGCACAACTTGACTAGAAGAAGGGATCGGTTGATAGGACATGTTCTGAGGCATGAAGGGATCATCAGTTTAGTATTGGAGGGCAGTGTGCAGGGTAAAAATCGTAGAGGGAGACCAAGAGACGAATACCCTAAGCAGATTCAAAAGGATGTAGGTTGCAGTAGGTACTGGGATATGATGAAGCTTGCACAGGATAGAGTAACATGGAGAGCTGCATCAAACCAGTTTCAGGACTGAAGACAACAACAACAACAACAACAGGATTCAGGTCAGGACTCTGTGCAGGCCAGTCCGTTACAGGCATGTTATTGTAGTGTAACCACACCGCCACAGGCCGTGGATTATGAACAGGTACTCGATCATGTTGAAAGATGTAATCGCCATCCCCGAATTGCTCTTCAACAGTGGGAAGCAAGAAGATGCTTAAAACATCAATGTAGGCCTGTGATGTGATAATGACATGCAAAACAAGGGGTGTAAGCCCCCTTCATGAAAAACACGACCAGACCATAACACCACCGCCTCGGAATTTTAATGTTGGCATTACACACGCTGGGAGATGTAGTTCACCGGGCATTCGCCATTCACCCTGCCTTCGGATCGCCACATTGTGTACCGTGATTCGTCACTCCGTGCAACGTTTTTCCACTGTTCAGTCGTCCAATGTGTACCCTCGTTACATCAAGCGAGGCGTCGTTTAGCATTTACTAGCGTGATGTGTGGCTTACGAGCAGCCGTTCGACAATGAGATACAAGTTTTCTGACCTCCCACCTAACTGTCATAGTACTTGCAGTGGATCCTGATGCAGTTTGAAATTCCTGTGTGATGGTCTGGATAGATGTCTGGCTATTACACATTATGACCCTCTTCAACTGTCTGCAGTCTCTGTCAGTCAACAGTCGAGGTCAGCCTGTACGCTTTTGTGCTGTACGTGTTCCTTCACATTTCCACTTCACTATCACGTCGGAAACAGTGGACCTAGCGATGTTTAGGAGTGTGGAAATCTTGCGTACAGACGTATGACACAAGGGACAGCCAATTACCTGACCACGTTCGAAGTGCATGAGTTCCGCAGAGCGCTCCATTCTGCAATCTCACGATGTCTAATGACTACTGAGGTCGCTGATATGGAGTACCTGGCAGCAGGTGTAATCACAATGCACCTAATATCAAAAATTTATGTTTTTGGAGGTGTCCAGATACTTTTGATCACATAACGTATTTGTCTCAAGAGTAGCCTTGAACGTAAGTGTTAAACCTACATGATAAGCAGTTCGGTCGAGAAAAAAAATAATAAGCCTTTGAAATGTGGTGCTTTAGATTAGATAACTAGTAAGAAGGTACTGAATCTAACAGGGTGAAAAAGAAATTTATGACACAACTTGAATAAAAGAAGGGATCTGTTGTAGGAAACATTCTGAGATGTGAAGAAGGAATCGTCCATTTCACTATGGAGGGAAATGTGTGTGTGTGTGTGTGTGTGTGGGGAAGGGGGGGCGAGGGTGGAATCAGGGACAGGAGAGGAGATACCGGGGGGGGGGGGGGGAAGGAGAGGGGAGTAAAAATTGTAGAGGGAGACCAAGGCTGGAATACAATAAATGGATTTAAATGGCTGTGGTTGTAGCAATACACTTTGTGCAAGACAGATTGGCGTGGAGTGTTGCATCCACCAGTCTTCGGACTGAAGATCACAGCGGAACACATGTTGAACAATTTTCAGGTGGAAAGAATCCACAGTAAAGCGAACTGTAGCCCAGTGGCTTGTTAATGGAGAAAACTACGAGTATGTCGCCTGCAGTGCTGAACTGGAACTGTACAACTGCACTTGCCTTGCACTTGTTTACAGAGCAAGGAAGCGCGAGTATAAGTTATTAGCAGTTGTGTTGAGACACTAATACATGGTAATCACTGCTAAATAGCTAACCAGTCGCCCAAGAAGCGAACCTCGAAAGAGTTTTCTTGTCTTTTTGCCTCTGTATTACCGAGTGCTACTGCATGCCAGTGCTATAGTGGATGAAATTATCGTCATCAAAAGTTTGCTGGCAAGAAGAGCAGAAGTAGTGGCGAGTGGCTCCCGATCACTACATTGTGCTATTCCACAGCAAAGTAATTTATTTGTACATGTTTACATTTTGTGAAGTTCTACCAGGCGGGCTCAGTAAATAGGCCGGTGAGCCAATTGGATTGTCAACAACACGTACCGCCGATGAAATTGACGTCAGTGCACGAAGCGAGTATTGTCATGCAACCTCCGAGCAAGGAAAGCAGAAACGTAAACGCCGCAGTGTTACGTAACAAGGTAGTGTGAAGTAACACTTCGTAACTTCAGCGCCAGAGCGAGCGTCAAACTTAGGCAGAAAGATCCGAGTTCGGCGCCCCAGAATAATTACTGAATAACCAAAGCGAGGGAATGGCACTGACGGGTCTGATAACCGAGAGCAAATGCGTTTTTTGCAGCTCTGCCACTCTGTCTGTGCCGCTAGCACCAGAGCGAATGAGGCTCTATTGAGTTCCAGTAGGACCACAACAAGGTGATCGATGGCGATCTGCCTGCTACGTCAACACCAAGATGAAGCCATCCTGATGCATACTACAGCTGTGGTTTGCCGTTGCTGCCTACTGCGACATCCCGGATGAGGAGAAAATGATGAAATCGCAGATGATCTGTAAGGTCTCGTCTCCACTCAGACTAGGTGTGGGCGCGTTCACGCTACACGCAGGCCGACTCGTGAACACCTACTGCAGTCTTGGTCGCTTCGTGGTGGATGACTAGGGCCTAGTCTTCACGGCATTCCAAATCTTGGGACAGTTGACTGTCCTCACCTGAATGAGTGACGAGCTGTCTTCGAGAGTGCTGACGGGGGAGCCGCACTGTACTGCAGAATGTCTGGGCAGGGTTCTTATCTGCCACTAGCACAACACTCGGCCGTGGCTAAGTGATCTGTAGGTTGGCGTCACATCTTGCTAACTGGGGCCCTGCAACGAACTTGTGACGTCACACTAGTCGGCTTGTCCTCCACACGTGGCAAACGCTCGGTTCCGTGCAGTGCCCACGGGAAATCAATATTTAATTCAAAATATACCCACTAAAGGACATAATTTTGTCGTGTGCTATAGAGAACTTGTATACATTGAAACACGCAGCAAAGAATTATAAAACAGGTCTGAAATAATTACTAGCTTCCCGCCGCAGACGGCTGCTGGCACTCGTAAGACCTGCAGTGTCACGTGCTGTGACGTACGTGCCATGGCCTGTCTTTTTCGTGGGCACTTACGCCTGTCTGCCAACCGCAGCCCTTAGGCACTTTATAATTCGGCAAACTCAGTACGAGAAATAAAAGTTATTGCAAGTGCCACTGAAGCCTCCAGACGTAAAACGGACCACTTTCCCACACTCTGTAACTGGCAAACTGGGCTCGCAACGTGACCCCAGCTCTCCGGGTCGCAACAGTGCATAAACGTCCTGGAATAAAGCACTGGACACATATTCGGAATCACTGAGATTCAAAGTGACATTCAGATTTAGTTTATACAGCTAAATTCATGGAGCTGATGGTGACATCTAGGCACTAGTGCGATGTCAGTTACAGCGGATCTACAACAAAGTAAGTTTACGACAGTGCTACAAGATGTACGCAGTAAATTAAAAGACGTGAGACAACGGAAAAGTGGGTAACATTTTCTTTAGGCCACATTAAACCCGCTGGTTTGTACCTTAAAATGGAACCGTATCTTCTCATACCGTTTATAGTATAACTGGCGATACAATTTCGAAAACAGTTTTCTCGTGTATTCAACTTGATTCAGCTGCAGACCCAAAAGAGCACATTGTTATGTGACAGGTGAAATAACGGTCAGTAAATGCCAAGAGGAATTCGTGTATACAAGGAAAGTGTTCGAGCCATGTAGGGAACTAGGAAAATAAGATAAGCTACTGAACCACATGGCAAGAAAGACACAAAGACAGCAGTATAGTCATGTGAGATTTCTTCGGTAGTACATAACTTTTTTTTCAGTATCAGAGATGCAAAGTTTCGTCAGTAATCAAGAGATCGCTCATTGTTCTTTCCGATGATAGAGCTGCATTTGACGTACATTGTACACTGAATACAGAAACAACAACTAAATAGGGATTTTCTGAGAACAGTCTTACTACTACTTTACGTGTTACAAACCTGGTAGATATTTGTTGGACAGGGAAACGAAATCCATGTCGCACAATTTTATGATCGTACGTGAATTTAAAGTGATGTTACAAAAGAAGTAGCTTACTATGCGATCAGAGTTTCCTTATCCAAATATTCAGTGGATCTCCGTCCACAAGAATTCATCTTACTGAAGTGAATGGAGTTGTCTCCAACTTCCGCCAAAGAATTAAAACGCAATCTCAGTCCTATCGCGGCTTACATTCAGTGATTGTCCTATCGCTGATTGCACCCCCACACCCACCCCGCCTGTCCCCAACATAGAGTTCATCGTTTCCTTAAATAAAACCCCCATCTCGCCTCCTCAGCCAATCTCATAGACGCCTCAGTCAGGTCTATTGATAGTGCACTAGAGACAAATAAATATCGCCAGGAGCCCATTTGATAGCCGTCTTTTCAAGACCAAACACCGCTCACAAAGGCTCAACGTTGCCACCCGTTGTATTTCCTGTCTCTATACATATGCCGCATATTCCAGCAATGAGACCCATTTTCTCAAAAAAAAAAAAAAACCCTCGATAACCTTGCTCTTTCCTCACTTACTGACATTTTCCTACTAGCTTAACCCATATAACTAGTGTAACACTCTCTCATAAACTGAAAATCTTTCACAATGAAATTTTTAAACTCCCAGGTTCCGCTATTTCTTATGCGTGATCTTGCCTGCTTCCTTCCTCTTCCTTTGTGACGACTCCCTCTTCTGACTTTCCTATTTCTTGCTTCTCATTACAAAAATGTGACCGAGCAGTCATCATCGTACTCCAAATTCCATCGTTCTTAACCACGTACCCTTCCCACAAAACACGCCCCATACTTCATTCTTCTCTATACTTTCATACAGTCTTTAAGCGTCTGTGGCCCACCGCAATAGCTACATAGCAGTTTTCGAACGTCATTAATCTTGCATATCATTTAAATATTTGAGGTTTAGGTAAATGTTTGCTCATGTTTAAATTGCGATCGTTTCAGTTCTATAACATAACAGACTTCTGTGGTTATGGTGATCCGCACTCTGCTATGAGGACCGAGGAAAAAATTTTAAATCACAATAAAGAAGAGAAAATCATTTGAAAATACGTTTTTTTCGGTTTACGCAAGTCATCTTGGAACATCGATAACTCAGATGTCGGGAGTACAACGAAAGTCGGTAATTTTTCTGCTTTGTTAAGTAATGTAATAATATGTAAAACCAAGTAAGTATTTAAAAGATACGTAAATGAAACTACCCTCATAGTCGTTTTCTAGACCAAAAATAAAGCTAGCAGCATACAAACTTCCACAAGATTCCCAACTCGCTCGAATGAGCCTTGTTCTAAAAAACAATCCATAAATTTAATAACACTGAGATGACAAAGGTCATGGGGTACCTCCTGATATCGTGTCCTTTTGGCCAGCATCGTACAGCAACTCGATGTGGCATGGATTCAACATGCCGTTGGAAGTCCTCTGCAGTAATACTGGGCCATGCTGCCTCTATTGCGAAAGTGATGCCTGTGCAGGATTTTGTGCACGAACTGACCTGTCCATTACGACCCATATATGTTCGGTGGGATTCATGTTGGGCGATCTGATGGCCAAATCATTTGCTCGAACTGTTCAAAATGTACTTCAAACAAAGTGCAAACAATTGTGGCTCGGTGACATGGCGCATTGTCATCCATAAAAATTCCACGAATGTGTTCAAATGATCTCTAAGTAACGAACATAACCATTTCCAGTCAATGATCGGTGCAGTTGGACCAGAGGACAGCCCACACCATTATGGAGCGACGACCATCTTGTACAGTGCCTTGGTGACAACTTGGGTCCATGGCTTCGTGGGGTCTGCGCCACACACCAACCCTGCCATCAGCTCTTACCAACTGAAATCGGGACTCATCTGACCAGGAAGCGGTTTTCCAGTCGTCTAGGGTCCAGCTGACGTGGTCACGAGCCCAGGAGAGGCGCTGCACGCGATGCCGTACTGTTAACAAAGGCACTCGCGTCGGTCATTTGCTACCATCGCCCATTAATGCCAAATTTCTCTGCACTATCCCAAAGGATACGATCGTATCCCACATTGATTTCTACGGTTATTTCACGCAGTGTTGCTTGTCTGTTAGCACTGAAAACTTCACGCAAACGCTGCTACTCTCGGCCGTTAAGTGAAGGCCATCGGCTACTGCGTTGTCCGTGGTGAGAGGTAATACCTGAAATTTGTTACTCTCGGTACATTCTTGACACTGTGGATCTGAGAATATTAACTGTCAAACGATTTTAGAAATGATATGTCTCATGCGTCTAGCGCCAACTACCACTCCGCCTTCAAAGTTTATTAAATACCGTCGTAAGGCTGTTTTTCGTCGGAACCTTTTTCACGTGAATCAGCTGAGTAGAAATGAAACCTCCGCCATCGCGCTGCCCATTTGTATCTTGTGTACGCGACGCTGTCGGCATCTGTATATGTGTAAATCGCTATCCCATGCCTTTCGTCAACCTCAGTGTATTATCTTATTCTCATGATCCCTACACTACACAATGAAAAGTTCCTTCAGTCCGTTCTTCAGAGCTCGTGTGGCGTCGCGCGGAATCACGACTTCGCACAGAATGCATGCACTCATGCGTTGCGCGGCGAGCGAGGCAAATGGCGCATCGCGCTGCTCCTTGGATTTAAGTGGAAACGCTTATGGGCGCACCTGAACTTATTCTCTGCTAACTGCCAAAATATCAAATCAGTATAAAAAAGGTCACCAGCCTCGCTTAGACCCGCGAGACAGGGTGAAACTTCTCACTACCCCTATGTCAATAAAGCCCTGTAGCAATCCAAATATGAGAAACATTCCAAAAATTTTTGAAAGAGAAGATGGTACACCAGTTGACACAAATAAACACCATATGAATCTAAACGCATTTGTGGTCCAACGATGGAAAGGGCGTCAGCGGAGGAGGAATGATGCATGTGCAGAGAACGAAAGGAGAGAAAGTAGCAACAGACACGATGGCACACGGTCGTGGACTCACAATGTGGTCGCCAATGGCAGTGCGTGCTTTTATCAGGAATGGATGGATGTGTGGGACTAATGTGTCCAGCACCCACACACAGTAGGTCTTACTCAGAATAACATTCGTCGCTACAGGTGGAAAAGATTGGATCAACCGGCCCACAATCCCGATATTGCCTCATCGGACATTGACGTGCATTAAAAGCAATCAATTGCAAACCAATGCTGAGCTGGAGCAGGCTGTGCGACAACTGCTTGCACTGAAGGGCACCGACTTTTACCAGAGTGGTTCTCCAAACTGACTGCACGCTGAGACAAATCTCTCAATGCCGGTTGGCACTATGTCGAAAAATAGTGCAATTTGTATAGTTCACGATGCCATGGTGTATTTCTTTTTGACAATAAAGTGAAAAAAGATGAACATTACTTTCGGAACAGCCCTCGTACTTTCAGAAAGATTTAGAGACTGGATTGGCATATGTCACCGGAAACAGTTCATTCATAGTGAAATGTCCCCTTAGAAAAATTTATGAATGATTGTGCTGATAAACCCCTTACGTTATTTTATTTTCAAACAGCTGAGCAAAACTGAACGTACTCAGACATTCACTAAACTGACACACAATATTTTTAGCGCAGCGCAATCTGACTTTCAAAAATCCTTACAAAAGAATGCCCCTGACTAACAATAACCTATACCTTTCATGAATCACTTACCTCACAAAAATCTTCGTTACTCGAACTACTGCAATACAGCGAGCGCCACTACTGCCAGCTAAATAAAAGATTCCAACTACTGAAGGCACTAACTACTGATAGGCATAGTCAGCAAATGAAAGATTTAGATAGAGAACAAACAATGTATTTTCTAAATAGTGTTCAAAAGTCATAATACATATGTCAGTTCATGACATCCCAGTCTTACAAATTTACTCTTTCTGGCGGACACACGTCCAGATAATCCGCTCTCAAAACTCCGCCATCTCACTCCCCACATCCACCACTTCTGGCGGCTCACCTCCAACTGCTCAACGCTACGCGCTGTTAACAACCAACTGCCCAACACTACAATAGCATATACTCCAACAATGCAAACCAACCACAGCCTTCACACAGCACAGTCAGTGATTTTCATATAGAGCGCTACGTGGCGTTACCAACATAAAAACCTAAACAGCCTACTTACAACAGCCTCCAAGTGGTCGCTAGCAATGTCTGCTGACAATCTTCACACAACAAAATAACAATGCAGTTCAGTCTCGAAAAAGTCACACAAAACACCATCCTCCGATTTACACGGCCACAAATGAAATGCACTGGCACGAATTAATCCTAGCCAAGGGTATAATTTTTATCACACAGCATTTCCAGCCAGGTAATAGATCCACGCTATGAACAGTCCTTGCTCACGAATCCGCAACAATAGCCGAGAAAAAAAGGTAAGTGCATAAGCCGAATTCGGTGTCCACAGGCGGGAACACATTTTGGAATGCTTTGTAGGCTTTTCGGAAAGTAACTTCCTAGGTAACTACAGACTTCCCAGAGCGCCCACTGCTTGTCACCTCAACACCACGAGCGCTGTTGACAGTCTCCTCGAACCCGCAGGCTCCAGACCGGTCATGAAATTATTTTAACTGCACGCCTTCCAGCCGGTTCCACTCAGCAGCCAATTGTAGGTAATTTCACTGATTACTTCCTGTTCGCACTAACAGCACTTCTGCAAGGTCATACTTCCCGCGGGTACTTTGGGAATACTGTGAACCACCAACTGCGTTGGGAAATACACTCACGGAAAATAGCAACACCAAAAAATAATTAATGTACAGTAATGAAATTTCGGGAATACATTTGTCTAGGTAACAAATTTAGGTGACTGACATTTCAAGACTATAGGTTAATCAAACACGAGATAAGCAACTGCAAATGTGAAATGGCGGTTCATTAACAACCCTTGTAACCGCCAGAACGTTGAATGCAAGCATGCAGACTTCCCTGCATTGTGTTGTACAGGTGGCGAATGCCAGTTTTTTGGATGGAGTTTCATGCCTGTTTCACTTGGTCGTTCAATACAAGGACGGCTTATGCTGTTCGTGGATGACGCTGGAGTAGTTGTCCGATGATGTCTCATATGTGCTCGAATGGAGACAGATCTGGTGCTGTTGACACTCTGTAGAGCATGCTGGGTTGCAACAGCGGTATGTGAGCGAGAGTTATCCTATTGGAAAACAATCCCTGGAATGCTGTTTATGACTGTCAGGAACAGGTCGAATCACCAGATTGACTTACACATTTGCAGCGAGAGTGCGTGGAATAACAACGAGAGTACTTCTGCTGTCATAATAAATCGCACCCCAGACCATAACTGCAGGTGTAGGTCCCGTGAGTCTGGCATGCAGACAGGTTGGTTGCAGGCCTTCATCTGGCCTCCTCCTAACCAACATACGGCCATCACTGGCACTAAGGCAGAGCCAGCTTTCATCAGAAATGACAATAGAACTCCACCCTGCCCTCCAATGATCTCTCACTTGACGCCACTGAAGTCGCAAACGGCGCAGTCGCCGTGGCTGCAGAGAAGGAAGAGGCCTCGAGGCAACTGCGTGCAGTCTTCGCCCAAGGCCTCAGTGCAGCACTACCTGTGAACACTCCTGCGACCTCGCAGAAGGACGTTCGCGCGCCTGTCCCAGCGCCTGCCCCAGCAGCACCGCAGGTGAAAGGTGCATAGAAGAAAACCGCCGCCTCAGCGGAACCGGTGGCGATGCGGGAGCGGCCCCCGCAAGGGATCGAGAAGACAAAAAGGCAGCCTTCATCCCACGAGCGCGAGCGAACGGCGTGCATTCCACCGACGCTGAATTGGCGCAGCTCTCTGAACAAACGGACCTCCTCGAAGCTACAATACAGAAGGGCTGCGCTGTGCAATAGAGGGGGATGCTGACGGTGGCAGGCCGCCTCCGTTCTGCACCAGCCTGATGAAGCTGCACCAAGTCACTGACGACAAGGCGCAGCAGAGGGCCTAATAGCAACGCATGCGTTGCCGCGCCGAATTCCTTTGTTACAGAGAGGAAGCCACTGCAGCAGGCCCAGGAGACTACAAGCACAGCACCAGGACGGACCCAGCTAACGAACACGCATCACATAGGTAACGATGCACGATATCTCACACTAACCTTACCTCACCTTGCATGCTCTGTGGCAGCTAGCAAGCCGCTACTGCCCTTACTACCCGTCCTACTGTCGCATAGGTTTTTTTCCCTTGGCTCTTGCCTTGGCACTTTTTCTCCTCTGCCCTTACAACCACTACCCTCCAATCGTTTTCGACCACTCCTATCTCCAAATTGACCATGTTAATGAGTAATCTTATCCAGACGCATGGATAACATGACAGCCCGCATCCTGTGACGCCTGATTCAAAAACTAACATGTTTACGGAGGTGAAAGTAGAACTTTTGGTTTGACCACCACGTTGGTGTGGGCGTGGAGGGGCCCCATCCTTTGTGGTGGGTTGGGGTCAGTGGAATGCACGTCACAGCGCGTCTGGATCGGAGCTGTCCTTGAAGTAACTAATGGTTCAAATGGCTCTGAGCACTATGGGACTTAAAATCTGTGGTCATCAGTCCCCTAGAACTTAGAACTACTTAAACCTAACTAACCTAAGGACATCACACACATCCATGCCCCAGGCAGGATTCGAACCTGCGACCGTAGCGGTCACGCGGTTCCAGACTGAAGCGCCTAGAACCGCACGGCCGGCTAAGTAACTAATTTGTAACAGGTCGTCATGTCACTATGGTGTCAACTGCTGCTCAGATTGCTGTTGCAGATGCAGTACGGTGAGCGAGAGCCATATGCCGAACACGGCGGTGTTCCCTCTCGGTATTGTCACGTGGCCGTCCGCAACCCGGTCTCCTAGCGACCGTACCTTCCCGTGACGCCGCAGCCTGCATTCATGTACAGCGGCTACATTCCTGACAAGTTTTCTTGTAGTATCACAGAAGAACTAACGCCACTGTTGTGCGACTGGCGTGAAATCTGAATAGACATTATCTTTCAGATGTACAAACACACCTGCCAACTTTCGTTTATGATGCACAACTCCTTGGTGATGCGAATTTTTTTCTGTCACTGTATAGTAGCCCATGAAGTCGGTCTAGTCAGCTCTGAGCACCATCCATTTAGGAGAATTAAGAAGAGACCAGCCTGTTATCTTCAGGCCGAACAAAAACCCTCTTTTTCCCGCACAGTGGAAGCTGGCCTTTGCGACTACAATAGCGTCCAGAACTAGCAGCAAGCCCGAGGCCCGTAAATGATATCTTACAACACACGGCGGTGACAGCAGACTTCTCTGTCGTGCCGGACGAAATAGCACTTGTCGGCTCAGTGGTCGGTTTTTACAAGGGAACTCTCCAATTCGACATGTTGAAATTTGTGCAGACATTTTTTTTATATAGAAGGAGCACACCGAAAGAAACACACAGCAAAAATTTTAGCTGCTAAGACACATTGCAAGTATGTTTTTAAATGATGAAATTTGCAAAATTCTTAGCTCGGCAGATGGCTGGAGAAATGTGCACACCTGCAGTAGCTGTAGCGGACAGCATATGCGCAACATGGAGAGCACATTTTCTTGCTTGACGCATATCAGTAAACAGGTAACACGGCACAACGCGACAGTAATTTGTAAAACGTCGTTTTCTGTTGAGAGTTTCTCGGACGCAATTGTTCACAGCTACTATTCGCTAAGACAACTTCTTTAATATCCATAATAGCATAATGATTATCTGTCGCCTTTGCGGTGTTGCTAATTGTTAACAATGGAGATAAAACTGAATTAATTTTCTTTGTAATTTCTTAGTATATGCTTGCTAACAGCATTTGTCTTTATGTAGGTTCCAGAGTTTTACAGCAAAGAGGACTCCAGTTAATATTTGTAATCTTGCAAAGAGGAAAGACAAGGTATCCAATCGAAATCACCTACTTCTCGTGAACACCTACATATGTGTTATTTATTAGTTAATTTTTCGACATTCACTATAGTGATGTCGACATTTCATTGGACATTGTGGAAACAGTAGATGAAGCAGGATATAACTTGGCTGATTCCCTGAACTGTGGTTCGAACGATGATTGTTCTGTTAGTTAAAGTCGAGAAGAATAACAGGGGACCTTCCAAGCCCAAGGGACAGGAGTAACTTAACAGCAACCAGTGAGACAGAAAAGGCTGCAAATTACACTCCTGGAAATGGAAAAAAGAACACATTGACACCGGTGTGGCAGACCCACCATACTTGCTCCGGACACTGCGAGAGGGCTGTACAAGCAATGATCACATGCACGGCACAGCGGACACACCAGGAACCGCGGTGTTGGCCGTCGAATGGCGCTAGCTGCGCAGCATTTGTGCACCGCCGCCGTCAGTGTCATCCAGTTTGCCGTGGCATACGGAGCTCCATCGCAGTCTTTAACACTGGTAGCATGCTGCGACAGCGTGGACGTGAACCGTATGTGCAGTTGACGGACTTTGAGCGAGGGCGTATAGTGGGCATGCGGGAGGCCGGGTGGACGTACCGCCGAATTGCTCAACACGTGGGGCGTGAGGTCTCCACAGTACATCGATGTTGTCGCCAGTGGTCGGCGAAAGGTGCACGTGCCCGTCGACCTGGGACCGGTCTGCAGCGACGCACGGATGCACGCCAAGATCGTAGGATCCTACGCAGTGCCATAGGGGACCGCACCGCCACTTCCCAGCAAATTAGGGACACTGTTGCTCCTGGGGTATCGGCGAGGACCATTCGCAACCGTCTCCATGAAGCTGGGCTACGGTCCCGCACACCGTTAGGCCGTCTTCCGCTCACGCCCCAACATCGTGCAGCCCGCCTCCAGTGGTGTCGCAACAGGCATGAATGGAGGGACGAATGGAGACGTGTCGTCTTCAGCGATGAGAGTCGCTTCTGCCTTGGTGCCAATGATGGTCGTATGCGTGTTTGGCGCCGTGCAGGTGAGCGCCACAATCAGGGCTGCATACGACCGAGGCACACAGGGCCAACACCCGGCATCATGGTGTGGGGAGCGATCTCCTACCTCTGGTGATCGTCGAGGGGACACTGAATAGTGCACGGTACATCCAAACCGTCATCGAACCCATCGTTCTACCATTCCTAGACCGGCAAGGGAACTTGCTGTTCCAACAGGACAATGCACGTCCGCATGTATCCCGTGCCACCCAACGTGCTCTAGAAGGTGTAAGTCAACTACCCTGGCGAGCAAGATCTCCGGATCTGTCCCCCATTGAGCATGTTTGGGACTGGATGAAGCGTCGTCTCACGCGGTCTGCACGTCCAGCACGAACGCTGGTCCAACTGAGGCGCCAGGTGGAAACGCCATGGCAAGCCGTTCCACAGGACTACATCGAGCATCTCTACGATCGTCTCCATGGGAGAATAGCAGCCTGCATTGCTGCGAAAGGTGGATATACACTGTACTAGTGCCGACATTGTGCATGCTCTGTTTCTTTCAGGCACTGTTTATAATGCATATGTTTTACAGATTTTTTGTTGATATCAGGTAATGCAGCACACTTTCTAAACAAATCAGAAGTATTTTGAATATTTTTGAACCTGCTTAGGATTCTTAAAATATTACAAAGATATTAATGCAATATTTTTTTTCCAAAATTCTTCCTCAGATTGAGGTCCCCCTTCATCCAATGCCGTACATTTGAAGGAGACCAAATTTTTACCAGATATCCATGACATGATGGCTCAGGTACTATACCTATTTAATACCACCTATTATGCATATTACAAGGATAAAAAAAATCACATCTTACATTTTAATTTTCATAATTTTTTTCCTAATAAAAGTTATTTTTTCTATAATTTAGTTGATTCTGCAATAAAGCTTAAGTCTACTACGGTACAGAAAAAAATTAGAGCAATGCTATATTCACATTAAGAAATATTTGTACCTGAATTCTGAAAAATATGACTTGTGGGAAATTGCGAATGAAGATATGTGTCCAATTAAACAGTGCCACAGAACATTCCTGAAGCATAGTCTTCACCTTGCAGCATTTATTCATCTTCAAGCTTCCTCTTGGCATTGCTTTTAGCACTTCTTGCTTCTTTGGTAACTTAAAGATCGGATCTTTCAACTTCATGCACCCGTTGTCTGTCACACGCAAGCAATTGATCTTCCATATTAGAACCACATTTTATGCCTAAATTTCTCAGGACTTCCAACCTTCTTATCAACTCCATCACTGAAACATATTACTGCATCTAGTACGCCAACTTTTAATGTATTTTGTCCTACAAAAACATTATTGGGTAATCTTTCCCATATGCAACGATTGAAACTTTCAATTGTATTCTGAGTGCCCCCATGAAGACATTTACTGAACTAAGCAGGGTTACTCAGGTCTCTAAAAATTGGTTTTATTTCATTCATAGCAGGCTCAGCAAGAGAACGCTTATGATGGTATATGTTACCACTTTCTTTTCCTTTTGGTAACCACACCAAGAATCTGTTTGGTAACCACACCAAGACTCTGCTCCTTTAGGGCAAAGTCTGTGAGCAGGGTGGTCATCTCTGAACAACTTATGAAAGTAGGTGGCCCATATAGCTATTCTCATTGCTGTAACATCAATCAGAGGTGCATTTCGTCTAATGGACAATCCATAATAACTCTGAAGGAGGTCTATTTCAGTTTCTGTCTATCTGCCTCTGCCAGTACCTTCCTGAACCTAGCACCCATCCTCTTTTTCACACGTCCACAACACTCCAGTTTTGTTACCAAGGTATCACCATAAACATTGAACTCATTAATTTTATTGAAAGCTTTAGAGTCCCCATTGCCTAGGTACTTGGTATTCTAACGTTATAAACGGTCACCGACCTCTGAAATATTTTTAGAGCTCCCTCACACTCCATTCCTCCACTGTAACCATCATAATTCTTAGAACACTGATGTTCAATATGTCCTTCAGTTTTACAATAGCAAGTGTGGCAGTACTTAGGTAAGTAGTCAACATCAACAAATTTTCCATTGTCCAGAGAAGTAGTACTTACATCACTCAAGGAACAATGTCCTCGACGTTGCCATGTCCCATCAAGTGCAACAGCAATGTCCCTGGCTCCACTAATATTTACAGTTTCTTCTATGGCGCGTTTCGTAGATGCTTTAGACACAACCGTCAAAGCTCCTAAACGTATTTTTATGTACTTGCTGAACCTAATGGTAGGAGGAGGAAGCCCATCAACCCACAAAACGTTCGCGCAGCCTTTTTCCTTTTCCTACTGCACGCATTGCATACTCTAATTTCTAATTCATATCATATGAATCATGCACAATGTTCGATGTCATTTTCGAGGTGGATTTATATCAGGATCTACACAGAACAACTAATTTTGACGCTAAACCCTTCCTGTTACTTTGTGGTTAAGTTATTTCTAGACAGCCTACACCGTCACACTGTTTACATTTCGCCATTTCCTTTATCAAAGAAGATAAGAACAATGAATCAACTACAAACAGCGTCATTGTTAACATAAAAATTTGAACCACCAGGAGGCTTCCCTTGTGGGAGTTTCTTCCATGAAAAAGTGATACGTAGGTTACTTTCAAGAGTGTGGTTTGCTTTGTTTGTGAACTGGTTACTATGGAACTTCCAGCTATTGAATTTCTTGATGCACTAAAGGATATGTACTTCTACAAATATATGTAGCACTTAAGCTTTTGACAATGTTGACTGGAATACTCTCTTTCAAATTCTGAATGTGGCAGAGGTAAAATATAGGGAGCGAAAGGCTATTTACAATTTGAACAGAAACCAGAAAGCAGTTATAAAAGTCGAGAGGTATGAAAGGGAAGCAGTGGTTGGGAAGGGAGTGAGACCGGGTTGTAGCCTATCCCCGATGTTATTCAATCTGTATATTAAGCAAGCAGTAAAGGAAACAAAAGAAAAATTCGGAGTAGGAATTAAACTCCATTGAGAAGAAATAAAAAATTTGAGGTTCGCCGATGACATTGTAATTCTGCCAGAGACAGCAAAGGACCTGGAAGAGCAGCTGAAAGGAATGGACAGTGTTTTGAAAGGAGGATATAAGATGAACATCAACAAAAGCAAAACGAGGATAATGGAATGTAGTCGAATTATATAGGGTGATGTTGCGGGAAATGAGACGCTTAAAGTAGTAAATGAGTTTTGCTATTTGGGGAGTAAAATAACTGATGATAGTCGAAGTAGAGAGGATATAAAATGCAGACTGGCAATGGCAAGGAAAGCATTTCTGAAGAAGAGAAATTTGTTAACACCGAGTATAAATTTAAGTGTCAGGAAGTCGTTTCTGAAAGTATTTTATTGAGCGTAGCTATGTATGGAAGTGAAACATAGGCGATAAATAGTTTAGACAAGAAGAGAAGAGAAGCTATCGAAATGTGTTCCTACAGAAGAATGATGAAGATTAGATGGGTAGATCACATAAATAATGAGGAGGTATTGAATAAAATTGGAGAGAAGAGAAATTTGTGGCACAACTTGACTAAAAAAAGGGATCGGTTGGTAGGGCATATTCTGAGGCATCAAGGGACCACGAATTTGGTAGTGTCGAGGGTAAAAATCGTAGAAGGAGACCAATAGATGAATACACTAAGCAGATTCAGAAGGATGTAGGTTGCAGTAGGTACTGGGAGATGAAGAAGCTTGCACAGGATAGAGCAGCATGGAGAGCTGCATCAAATCAGTCTCTGGACTGAAGACCACAACAACATGTAGCACTTGGGCAACAAACAATCAGTAACACGTCAACAAACTGCTTCAGCGAAACAAAAGCAAATACTAGTAAAGATAACCATTTACAGACACTAGAAACCTGCACCGTTACCAACGTATGCAATGTATCACACTATAATCCCTGGAACCAGAAAGTTTACAGTTCTTTTCGAAATAATACTGGTTTCTGTAACAGAAATAAAGGAGATGTGGTGGCATACATGACCGAAATTTTAAAATTTGGTATATATAGATCATTTTTCATTTGAAACCCTATAATGTATATGTCAATGTAATCAGAAAAGACTATTGAACTTAATAAGGTAAAAAAATATTTCCACCTGTATCCGTAAGTAAGCATGCTGGAGCTGGGCCGTGAGTGAACTGTTGTGGTCGTGTCTACTCCGACTTCTCTCATTTATCGCTCCATCTAGCAGCGACCACACTCGTGGCTCCGTAGCGAGGTACCGACTTTGTCTTCGTACCTCGTTCTTCGGACGACACCACACTGTTTGAATACAAGCTCCTCTAAATTTTTCCAACAAAGTTTCGCGAGAGCTTCGTCCTCTTCCCTCCAAAGATTCCCATTTACGTTCCCACAGCATCGCTGTTACATTTTTCATAAAGGCTACATCGGCATGTTAAATTTTCGCTGCGCGTCTCTGAATTCGATGGATTTTGCCATACCTGCTTGACAGATTTTATCTGGTCGCCCCAGTTCATGCTGCGTTTTAGTATTCTCTCTAAATATTATATTATATTACTCGTTACACCAAGTGAAAGTTTTATCCAAGTCTTTCTGTATTCCTTGTGATCTACCGACTACGATACTTTCCTGTACACAACAGCATCATCGGCGAAAACTATGAAAGTGTTACTGACTCTGTATGATAAACTGCTTCCTGTTTCGTGTCCTGGTCTGTCTTAGTTTGACAGTAAATTTCAAAACAGTACACTCTCCGCCGCATAGTGGAAGATTTATCAGATGAGTCATCATAATTACGTGACAGGGTCTGTGATGCAGGTGATGATCTTTAAATATAGTGTTGAAGTTTTCTTTTGGAAAATTCTTATTTGCCAAGATCGCAACGAAGGGTACAACGATTACTAATTTCGACCAGTGAATTTGCCATCCTCATATACGGAAGGCTATACGTCAATATTTATTATATAAAGCATACACGATATTAATGGTTCCATAATAAATGTAAGGGTCATACCACATAAGGGCCTATATCGATTATTAAAGCGAGGTGCTTTGCCACAATCACGCTCACTGTTCCAAACTATAAGATGAAATCGAGTAAAATAAAGGATGTTTATAAATGAATATCGGGGTTTTAAGGCTTTATAATATTTATTATTTTAAACTTACAGCTACAAATGATATGTCAAATGAAAGAGCGACTCAGTTTAACCAAGATAATTATAAATGTTCAATGTGAGCACCATTTGTCACACGCCACACATCGATTCTACAGCTGAGTTCTTCCCAAACGTTGATAAGTGTGTCTTCGGTGATTGTAGCAACAGCTGCTTCAGTCTAGTTTCTTAATTCAGGGAGGTCTGCTGGTAGCGGAGGCATGTACACACGATCCTTGATGAAGCCCTACAGGAAAAAATCGCATGGAGTTAGGTCGGGTGAACGTGGAGGCCATGCAAAGCAAGCCCTGTCATTCGGCCCCTTGCGGCTTATTCAGCACTTGGGAAGAACTCGGCTATAGACTTGATGTGTGCCATTATAAGGTTCTTGGTAAAACTTTTTGAGTTGCTCTTTCATTTGACATATCATTTATAACTGTAAGTTTAATGTGATAAATATTATAAAGCGTTAAAACCCCGATATTCATTTATAAACACCCTGTACATGGAAATAACCCAGAGTCCTTGGTAAAAAGTTATGTACAAAGAGATTTTTAAGATATGCGTACCTCAAAAATTGCAGTTACGATATATATACGCTACGCACCATTCTATTGTCCGGTATAACAGATACATCATGACGATATGAGGCACCATCTTGTCTGTTGACAATGTCGGAAGAAGATATCCAACTGACGGCAAATGACAGGCTGACCGGTATTGCGTATAATGACGTTTCGTTCATTGAAGCACTCACCAGGTGCAAGTAAACGTACAATACTTTTATAGTGTGAAACAACAAAAAACAAATAAAATATGTAAGCCATCACTTTCATTTCTCTTCAGCCACTAATTATACATAATTATTTGCGTGCCTTTATGTGTATTTGTTTGCATTACTTATATAACATCTTAAACTGTCTTAGACATAGTTATCAGGTTATGCTCAGAACCTCAAGTATTGTATAATTTTCTGTAATGCAGAAAAAAAATACTCACATACAGTTAAATGTGGTCGATAATTGAATATCCTTTCAGGTATCCTTAACGTCAGTCAAACATTTTTTTTCATATATAATTTACTTCACGACTATGTCGACGGTATGCTGCTTGCATAGCAGCTGTCTATGAAAAAGTGCATATGAACATTTTGTATAAACAAACTGTGTATCGATTTTATAATTTTAAACATATTACTGTATGATGTGTCTGACACTTTACATTAAATTGTGTACATACTATAGTCAGATGTAGTGTACTATCAGAGTGTCAAATATTTACCACCTACACCATCGATTGGCCTTAACTATTTTGCAGTTTCATATTTTCATGTGCAGTAGTTTGTAATTTACTCTACATCTATTTTTAAACTGCAGCGCATTTTATTCGTTTTTTGTTATTGTTTCGCTCTGCCGCAGTATTGTATGCTTACTGAATTGCCACCTGGTGGTAACTTTTATAAATCAAAAGTTAGGACACAAAGTAGATTCCGCGCACAATACCGTGGCCAGTAGATGCACAGCAGGCAGGTCATGTGTTGGGAGAGCGGTAGTCGTGGGGGTTACCGGCAGACGCTGTACGGGAAATACCCAGTGCTGGAGGGGAAGGGCTGTTCTAAACTGATACCTACACTCACGTTTTTTTGTAAATATTAAGTGGGGTTCTTCCACGCCCACACTTGCATGACGATCATTCAAAAAGATATGTCACCTCTCCTTTGGTTCGTATCTAAAAAGAATTCCACCGAAAATGCAGCGGTTTTTTTTCGCCTGGCTTCTTAACGATTTATAACTTTACGAGAACGATCATGCGTGGTGAATTTTGAGTAAAATCTACACATTTCTCTTGTTGCCATGTTAAAATTTGCTTCCTTCGGCAAAACTCATCGGAGTTTACACAGCGTCGCCTCACTAACAGCTGGCCGGGGTGGCCGAGCGGTTCTATGCGCTGCAGTATAGTACCGCTACGGTCGCAGGTTCGAATCCTGCCTCGGGCATGGATGTGTGTGATGTCCTTAGGTTAGTTAGGCTTAAGTAGCTCTAAGTTCTAGGGGACTTATGACCTCAGATGTTAAGTCCCATAGTGCTCATAGCCATTTGCACCTCACTAACATGTCGTGCAGACGCAACTGCGAGAGAATTCTCAAACATTGGTTCATTAAGTTTATTAAGTTAGGAACAGAGGGAAAGTAAGGTCAATATCTTATGAACAAGCACATCCTTGACACAAAATAAAGGTGTAATACCTTCACTTATGTTATGCCAAAAGATATCAGCTATCAGTGGCCCTTAAAAATTACATTCGTCCATCGAAAAAGTCTGTAATTGGTGGAATAACACGGCAGAAAATGAAGTTTTGCATAATAACCATGCGGAAAAATGCTCTCCTCTTTGAGTGCTATCATTTACGAAAATCTCATTTCCATATCTCAAACCGTTTATGAAAAATGAGGAATGTTGTGGATACTTCACTCTGGCGTTATCGCTGGAGACCGAGCGAGGTGGTGCAGTGGTTAGCACACTGGACTTGCATTCGGGAGGACGACGGTTCAAACCCGCGTTCGGCCATCCTGATTTAGGTTTTCCGTAATTTCCCTAAATCGCCTCAGGCAAATGTCGGTATGGTTCCTTTGAAAGGGTATGGCCGATTTCCTTCCCCATCCTTCCCTCACCCGAGCTTGCGCTCCGACTCTAATGACCTCGTTGTCGACGGGACGTTAAACACTAATCTCCTCCTCCTCCTCCTCCTCCTCCTCCTGTGGGGAGCGAATTTATACAGCCCCAGGCGGCGACAGATAGCGAAGCGGCGAAATCCTTCGAGGAAGTTCGAGGTGTTAGTGGATGAGAGAGAGAGAGATGGAAAAATCATAGTTGAATGTTCTTGGTGTGTGTAGGTCAGACAACGCACAGAGAGAGAGAGAGAGAAATCGAATTCAACACGCACATCTGCATCTGTACTCCATAATCCAACTGACGCTGCGTGGCGAGGGGTACTAACGGCACCATTACCTTCTGCCTCCCCCCCCCCCCCCTTAGTCCTCCATCAACCTCCGTATTATCTCTAATTTCTAGAAATTTCTCGATGTGGTCATTTCGCGAGACGCACGTGAGAGGAAGTACTATGTTGCCCGACTCTTACCGGAGCGCAAGGTAGGATGGGGCTTTCTGAATCGAGGGGCTTTGTGGAAACAAATAAGATAATATTCTACTACTCAGCCCGTGCGCACAAGTCTGATGCCAGAATGTTAAAGGATCGTTGCTAGACAAGTCATTCACAAGCGGCAAGGAGCTGCTTCCAAATTGTATACAACCCACACAACATTTCAGCCAGAAGGAAAGATAAGACAGAACTACTTACAACAAAGCGAGATACAGTATTAAGTCTGTTTAAAATAAGGTCTATTGTTGAAATACATGAATGATAATTATAAATCTTTCCGCTGCAAGTTATTTCGGATCCACCAAGTCGGTCAACAGAACAATCAGAGACATCTGTTATTAATTTTTTGCAACTGGTTACATCTGAAAAATACTAAGGTAATAAGGCTTTCTGAATTGTAATATAATTTGTATTGTTTCTTCTTTATTAAAGTATTCATATAGTTTAATTACACACAATAATCCATCCGCCTCCATTATCAAATTTGTTTTGGAAAAATTTTCAACGTGTTTGGAGGAAATCCTGTGAAGGGATTTAAGTGGACTAGAACCTTCCCCTTCAACCCCCGTAAAATACCATCATACAAATTTCTTCCTTCGTCCATTCATGAATAAAGAGCCTCGTTCTTTTACCACACAATCAGAAATAAACTCAGTCCCTGTAACTCCTTCTAATCCACCTAGAAATTCAGAAAGACAGAGCTCGGCAAAATCTTCTTCATCGGTTTTTCCAACCCCAACGAAAACCACCTGTAACACATGTGCGAGGAGAGAGAAAAATCTAGTTTGCCATCTGACTTCACTAGCTCGTCGCAGTCTTACAACAGGAAAGAGAAAATTCCATTTTGAAAACGCCCAAAGAAAGAAGTTTAAGGATGCAAAAATGCGCTGCATGTTCAAAACAAACTGTCAAATCCAGAACCGGCTTCATCTTCATCATCACCTACAGCTGAGTCGGAGGAAGAAAATATACCCTTTGGCTTCTGCAATATAAAATATTATGGCCCTAAATGTGTGAAGAAAGGCGAATCGATAAGTTGTGCCAGATGCCAGGGGGGGTGGGGGGGGGGGGGGGGCTGGTCATAAGGAATTCCGCTGCGGTAAATGCACGTTAACAACTACTGAAGTAACTAAGTGCAATCTTCCATTTTGAGTATCTGTATGACGGTTTACCATGATTCGCGCAGGGCCATTTGCGATTCAAATAGCCCCATAAAATTTTAAGTTTTCTTTGTTTCAAGATTTTAAATTTTGCTGTTTACAGTAGAGAAGAGTATATCGTACAAAACTTAAGGTTCAAATGGCTCTGAGCACTATGGGACTCAACTGCTGTGGTCATTAGTCCCCTAGAACTTAGAACTACTTAAACCTAACTAACCTAAGGACATCACACACATCCATGCCCGAGGCAGGATTCGAACCTGCGACCGTAGCAGTCGCACGGTTCCGGACTGCGCGCCTAGAACCGCGAGACCACCGCGGCCGGCCGTACAAAACTTATAACTATAATAAATTCACCATAACAATTTAACATGCGTAGTAAAATATTCACTACTTCTTTGAGGCCCAAAAATTGAAATGATGCGTCTAGTCACACCTTACCCTGCCCTCTTGGAATTTGAATAGTAAATCTCTCCGTGATGAGCACTACGTATCTCGTACCGTCTGCCACTGGAGTTTGTGGAGCATCTCTGTAATGGTCTCGTGCCGACTAGAATGAACCGCGCCGCTCTTCGTTGGATCTTCTCAATCTTCCCTAAATAATCCAGTCCGGTAAGCATCCCAGACCGATGAGCAATACTTATGAAACGCTAAGACAAATGTTATGTAAAGCCACATTAATGCCACGAACTACATTTCTCTCAAGATTCTCCCAATGAATCTCAGCATGACATCTGCTTTTCTTACTGATAGTATTTGTTTTACGTGGTCATTCCACTTTAGGTTGCTGTGGATGGTTTCTTTTGGGCACGAAGGTGCACCCTGCGACTGGCGAGAACAATGAGTTTCGAAAGAGCTGTTTACTTTCACCCACAGACAAACGGATACTGAATAAAACAAGGAGTTCTGTAGCTGCGTAATTAATCAATAGAGGGAGATGCATTGCAGTGTCTTGGCTTTGAAATGCCAATATTTAAGAACACAGTGTGATTGTATCAAAGTTTAAAAACCGCCGAAGAGGCGCAGATGACACCGATACAAGTAATTTAGTGCACACATGGGTCCGCAAATGTCGGGAGATACCCCAGAAGTGCGTGACGCATTTTCAGCATGTTACGTCACATCCAAAACACGGAGGGTATTTTCGAGCGCCTGCATGAAGGGGTGATTAAGTTATGAAATTCATGCATTCAAGCAAATGGTGCAAATTTCGAAGATCTTTTGTAAATGTGATCTGTTGTAAAAGTAGTAGTTGCAAAAATATTGTGTGGTACTTGTGGCGTCCAGGTCACTGTGCGCCACGTTTTATTGGACTGCGTTTTATTTTCTGAACAGCGGGCCGCGGCTGACCTGCCGGCGGATCTGCCTTCTCTTTTAGGAAATACTCAAATGAATGTGGTTAAAATTTTACAGTTCTGTGACTTGTCCAATGTTTTTACCAAGATTTTAGGGGGAGGGTCTTAATTTATTCACAGGATCACTGGCTCGCCCAAATTTAACGTGAGTGGCCAGCCAGTGACAATTTAGTGTGGCATCTTTGACGCTCCTTTCTCGTGTTCCATACGTTTTATTTTCTTATACAGCATTTTTCACCTTTTACCGCTTTCTTCGCGTGTTATGCTTCCATTTTACTAAATTTGTCCACATTCGTTTCTTTTAATGTGTGTCACGGCGCTGAGATCTCGACGTTACACACACACACACACACACACACACACACACACACAAAATATTGTCCTCACTGTAATAAAGAAAGATCTGTTCTTATTTGTTGCCTTTGGTCCCTTCTTTTTTTTGTTTTCGGAAGTTATTTAGGCAAGAAAGCGTATTTCATTTACTGGTAAGAACGCAGTTCGGAAGAATATACTCATTTACTTGTGACGCGATATGGTAGGTTCTTGCAATGGCGTACTTCGCAATAAACCAGCGAAGGCCGGGTGACTGGTGAATAATTTAATACCTCGCTGTAAGCACGTAACTGTCTCACGCAAAGAAAAAAACGCTACCGGCCAGACGCATGACTCGAACCCTGAGCCCTACGTGGTAAAGTCGCGTGTACAGGCGCGGGGTCACACCGACGTGTACTCGACTCCGGTGGGGATAATCAGGTGCAACAAACCGATAGTCTCAATCGCTGCACGTGGGCGAGGTTCGTCATCTGGTAACGTCGCATGTTCAACATTTGTCACCCACTTTAGGGGTTTTTCCCGACATTTGCGGCCACTTGTGTCTCATATTAAATTACTTGTCTCAGACTCATCTACGGCACTTTGGAGGTTCTTAAACGTTAGTGAGAATCACCCTGTATACGTTCAAAATGGCTCTGAGCACTATGGGACCTAACTTTTGAGGTCATCAGTCCCCTAGAACTTAGAACTACTTAAACCTAACTAACCTAAAGACATCTACATCTACATCTACATGACTACTCTGCAATTCACATTTAAGTGCTTGGCAGAGGGTTCATCGAACCACAATCATACTATCTCTCTACTATTCCACTCCCGAACAGCGAGTGGGAAAAGCGAACACCTAAACCTTTCTGTTCGAGCTCTGATTTCTCTTATTTTATTTTGATGATCATTCCTACCTACGTAGGTTGGGCTCAACAAAATATTTTCGCATTCGGAAGAGAAAGTTGGTGACTGAAATTTCGTAAAAAGGTCTCGCCGCGACGAAAAACGTCTATGCTGTAATGACTTCCATCCCAACTCGTGTATCATATCTGCCACACTCTCTCCCCTATAACGCGATAATACAAAACGAGCTGCCCTTCTTTGCACCCTCTCGATGTCCTCCGTCAATCCCACCTGGTAAGGATCCCACACCGCGCAGCAATATTCTAACAGAGGACGAACGAGTGTAAAGTAAGCTGTCTCTTTAGTGGACTTGTTGCATCTTCTAAGTGTCCTGCCAATGAAACGCAACCTTTGGCTCGCCTTCCCGACAATATTATCTATGTGGTCCTTCCAACTGAAGTTGTTCGTAATTTTAACACCCAGGTACTTAGTTGAATTGACAGCCTTGAGAATTGTACTATTTATCGAGTAATCGAATTCTAACGGATTTCTTTTGGAACTCATGTGGATCATCTCACACTTTTCGTTATTTAGCGTCAACTGCCACCTGACACACCATACAGCAATCTTTTCTAAATCGCTTTGCAGCTGATACTGGTCTTCGGATGACCTTACTAGACGGTAAATTACAGCATCATCTGCGAACAGTCTAAGAGAACTGCTCAGATTGTCACCCAGATCATTTATATAGATCAGGAACAGTAGAGGTCCCAGGACGCTTCCCTGGGGAACACCTGATATCACACACATCCATGCCCGAGGCAGGATTCGAATCTGCGACCGTAGCGGTCGCGCGGTCCCTGACTGTAGCGCCTAGAACCGCTCGTCCACTCCCCCTGTATAGGCCAATGGCCTTATACACCATCGTATTTTTTATAAAATTAATACGATTTGTTTTTGACATAGAATGGTGGTATTTGTTCTTGACCTTCAAGAAAAAGCACTTTCGTGGCCGCGGCAGAGGAATTTCAAGTGCCTCGAGAAATGTGGACAGACAAGCCGACGGCCGACAGCCGACCGCGCCTAGCGTGGGATGCCGGAGGCGGCGTGCTCGGCTGCTGACAGATGACGCCTGGTTCCTGTTGCCAGCCGCGCCCCCTCGCCAGCACGTGCAAGAGGTTATTCGCTACATGGCGACGCTCAACGGCCGCTGCGTCCCCCTCCGGCAGCCCGCATTTTTCCTCCGGAGAGAAACGCGGACGGGTCTCGAACCCCTGACTGCGGGCTCCTGGGCTCGCGCCGTAGCCTCTTTGTTCGGTGCTGGCCGGCGAGCGTCGCTCCGTGCTGTCCCAGGCTTCCGAGAGAAAGCTGCCCCCACTCCGCGAAAGCACTGTGCGACTAGGCAAAGTGACATCTCCCAACATGCTGAAACTAGCGATAGTTTTTAAGTATTTAATACAAACAAATGCAACACATCGCTATTTCCCGCCTCCGATGTGGCATGGGGTGCCCGCAGGTTTTCATATCAGTGGGGCAAAACATTTTAACCATGCATGTGATTTACAAATTTTGAGGAGATTTTTTCTGCTCATCATTTTCTCCTACTGGTTATTCAGAGCACGTTTAGTACCTTGCCGATGTTATAAACGAAAAACACCTAACAACGTATTTATAGTAAAACCTGCTTTAACGTTCCCAGATTTTTAGTTTCCCTCCATTTACGTTATTTTGTGTTCATCCCGTCGTAAGGCCTATTCCCTCAATTGTTTTCCTGTCATTAAAATTTTCGTATAGGTAGCATTTTGCGCTTTCGAAACGCTACCAACAGTTTTAACATAAATTTTCCGATCTATTGATGCGGAAACTACATCGTGTTCCCGCTCCTACAACCCGTAGGATGATCAATAACATAGAGCTGTACAGTTTGTTCCAGAACATAAATCATTTTGAGCTCATGAGAAATATAGTTGGCATTTTTAGGAGCACTTTCAAAATTTTTCCGCAATGTTTCGTCACCTGACTAAACCCTACATTGCAATAAATAATCAAAAACAGCGTTCGAATTTGTTTCTCCTCTGGAATGCAAGTCACATACTGCACAAAAGCAAATACGCAAGAAAAAACTCGTTTCAGCTCAGCAAGACTAGTCTGTACTAACTTCGCAAAATTTTTCAACAAGAATGACCTGACTTCAAAACATATTTATTGATAAAAACATACTACAAGCATACATTATATTATAAAATACTCAAAAAATCTAAAAGTTATAGCTACGCTGTTACATATGCTATAGATGTATACCAACAGCAACACAAACAAGATCCAGACGATAGCTAAATTACTCAAAAAGTTTACACTATGTGTCTGCTGTTACAGAAGTTAGGGCGGCTGTTATTCTCTCACTTCCTCTGTCACGAGGTAAAGGGGAGATGAACACACTTTCCTTCATATACACTCGCAAGAAAAAATCGCACGGGGTCTGCCAGACATAACACCCTGCGGTTTGTGTGTGTGTGTGTGTGTGTGTGTGTGTGTGTGTGTGTGTGTGTGTGTGAGAGGTTATGTGAAGGAAAGTGTCTGCATCTCCCCTTCACCTCATGACGCAAACGAAGTGAAGAACAGAACAACAGCCGCCATAATTTTTATAAAAGCAGATACATTGTGTAAAGTTTATGTTGTTCGTGCTACTGCAGATGGACAGGTAGAGCATTTGTAAAAGAATAGCGAAAATTTTAAGATTTTGAGGGTATTTTTCAATGTATCCAATGTTTGCAGCATGTTTTTAACAATAAATATGGAGTTTTGAAGTCAGGTCATTCTCTTTGAAACATCATTTACTTCACTTTTTCAATTGCATTTTTATGCCATTCGGAATTCATATGCATTTTTGCAGACTGGTGAATCATTTTGAAATTGGTGAACGGATGGCTTATGAATCTGCCACGGTGACTGCCTTCCGTAAACGTTACCGGGAAGACACACACAACTTGCAAAGTGCACTTTTAACTGCTTTATAATAAACAAACCACTTATATGCCATCAACATGAGTATAGAAATTACAATTTTTGTCAGGCCGACATGGAATCAATCAAATCTCATACTTCACGTAGCTGTAAGTCTATTTTTTCAACGTAATTTCCGACATCGGAAATGCTGACCACCAGGGAACCACTATCCATCATAGCACTTAAAGCCAGCAGAGGTACTGGTTAAGTCTGTATTTTCTCCATCAGTACAATTACTGGGATTTAATTCGACAACCTGTGCACGCTGACTGTCGTAAACTGCAATAGTACTTTCGTGCATCTTTAAAGAATGGCATTTCATAAAGAAAACATGGCAGTTTCAAATTAATTATCCTTTTCGCATGAAGGCTAATGAAAGAGAAAGTATTTCAAGACGGGATACAAACCGAAAATTACGATGAAGGAAAACAACTAATTGACTTGGTGGCCTTCTATAGGGACTGAAATGACGCAAGGGCTACTTCGAAGAATTGGTGAATGTCTTTGTAGGAAAAGGACTGACTGGGGAAACTAAGACCTACGAACGACGCCAATCAAAAACCGAGGAGCCCACAACACAAGGAATGGATGACGTTCTAAGACAAATGGAGAATAATAAAACTCCAGGAATCGATCGCATGGCAGTAAAGTTTTGAAATAATGTGGAGAAGCATGCAGAAAAGAATGTACAGACTTATTATGCAATTCTGGAAAAATGAAAATATATCTAAGGAATGGCAACAAGCAGTAATATGTCCAAAACCCAAGAAAACAAAAAGAACAAGGTGTGAGAATTACAGGGATATATCACAATTATGTAGCACGTACAAGATCTTTGCTCGCATTCTCTTACTAAGACTGTTTCTGTATATAGACGAAAACCTTCAAGAAAGTCAGACTGGATTTCGAAAAAGCACGTCAAAGAAGGACCAAATATTCATTCACAGACGGACACGATAATGGAAAAGATGTGGACTTTGGTAAACAGAAAGAAACCCTATTATAGAATACAAAAAAGCCTACGTTAGTGTTCACACAGAAAGCATATGAAGGTTAATAGAAGAATCAGGGGCACCTTTGAAACTAATCAGACTAACCAGAATGCGCAATGAGAAAACTAAATGTAAAGTAAGGGTTGAAGACGGGGGGAGTGTAAATATAGGTGACCAAGTGAAACTCTGAGCTTTTGCGGTAATATTGTCTTTACAACGGAAGAGAAATATGAGCAACTAAGCCGATGACACAGGTGGCACAAAAAGTGCGTCTGAGGATCAATCAGTGTGAAACAGAGAGTATGACTGTAGGCGATAGAAAATAGGGAATTTAACAAGACAAAGTACTTCACATATCTAGAAAGTACTATCATTGCAACAATAATATGAAGGAGGAGATAATGAACCGGGTAACATCCACTGGTAAATGTATATTCTCAATCGGCAGACTTTTCAGCAGCAAACCACTATCAAGAGCAAAAAGAATTCACATGTGCAAGACAACTGTGCGACCGGTATTAATGTAGCTGAATGAAACGGGGACATTGAGCCAGCAGATGGAGAGAAAAATTATAACCTTCGAAAACAAGGTGTTAAGAAAAATCTTTGGACCTGTGTCAGAAAATGGAATTTTTACAAGAAGGAAACAAACACAGAAATTCCACAAGCTCTTTAATGAAGCAGATGTGATAGCTGTAATAAAGATCAGAAAGGCTGAATGGCTGGGATGTGTACTGAGAAGAGTAGAAATAATGGTGAAGGCAGCGCTAGAAGGGAATCCGCAAGGAGCGAAACCCCTTGGTAAACCAAAACTGAGGTGCATGGATGGAATCACGAGCGACCTGCAAATCTTGGGAGCCGAGGAGTTCATGGTCAGCGACAGACACCAATGCAAGGGGCAATGCACCAACTTTGGTTCGCGTGTGGCCAACTTAGTTCTAAGTAGTATCTTTTCCGTAATTTTTTAATTTAAGTTCATTTCATAACTCACTTCACATACGTTTTGCATGATTTTACGTTACTTTATCGATATTTCCAGATCATGTTAGCGATAAATTTTCAGGTATTTTAGGTAATAAAAATGAGGCTAAAGATCGTTTTTCAAATTCTTAAATCACATGAATTCTGACTGGGAGCAGCTGCCCCGTCCCCCCCCCCCCTCCCCCCCCCTCCCCCCCCTTACCCCTCGCCACCCTCCCACCCCAGCACCCCCCTGCGGGCGCTCCTGAATGTGGTTTTGAGTCAGATCAGTACTTTTGAAATAAAATTCACCATAGCCGACATATTCGACACGAGAGAACAGCAACTTCATCGATATTTAAAACAATCCTAACCGTAATCAGAATACGGTATTCTGACGTGTTGCTCTGATGTAGACACGACATGTTGCTGGCGCAACTACATAGATCTGTTGATAATTCAGGGATATCGAAACTCGTTATGTATTTAAAAAAGTGCAACTTGGGCTGAGAACTAAACGGTATATTAAAATTCATTTAAATATAAATAAAGTTATTAGTCACGATTACGTACAGGATACGTTACGCGGACAGTTGACATACGATAGCATACAGAACAAAGTTTACTACTCTATTTGCAGACAGATGGCACATACGTGTTCCTTCCCTTAGGTTACCTTGACGACATTAGCGCCAGAAAGGGTATCCTGTCACAAAGCGGACCCTGTACTAGACGAGATAAACGCTATGGAAAAGAAGTTACAATTGCGCATCCCACAGATCTTAATAATTCATCTACGGATTCCTTGCTTTTATCTTCCTCTTTCCGAAGACGGAGACAATGAGTAGACAGTTCAGTACGCCATTCAAACAGAGAAGACGCATTCGCCTAGTAGTCTGCTATTAGCAGTAATATAATATATGCAGTCTATTTTCCGCCATTAAGTGCAAGCTCACGAGATACGGCGCTTGTCTATATATTAGTACTTACAAGAAATTAATAATATCCAGTATCATAGTTGCGAGGAAAGCCAAATAATAAAATGTAATAATTAAAATTCACTCGGTGTCTTCTTTACATTATCAATCCATATTAAGAGCTTTGTTCTCAGATCCTTATAGTGGACTATGTAAACTTGTTTATATTTTACTTGTACCAAACCAGGGAAAGAAATGCTACATAGCCATAAAAAATAAAAGGGATAGAATTAAAAGAACATTGTAAAAAGAAAAAGAACAAAAAAGCAATATGATACAATCCGTCAATAATAATAATATACACCTACAAAAGATTGTGCATGATCGTCAAACGATTGAACGCATCCGACATTACCCAACGATTTGGCGCAATGAGTAAGCACTGGAGTGGTATCCCGGAGGAACTGGGCCCAAAACCCGTCTGCTCTCCTGATTTTTCAAAACAGTTTGAAGAAAATCCAGTTGCTACAGTATCCCGCAGTCGATTTCACCACCCATCACTCTTGACATTGCAGGATAAGCGACAGAAGTAATTGACCTCACCTGATAACAAGAGCATTGTTTCCGTTTTGTAAGCAAGTAGTCATGAATTAGCAATCAGAACTCCAGTAGAAGTAATTGACCTCACCTGATAACAAGAGCATAGTTTCCGTTTTGTAAGCAAGTAGTCATTAATTAGCAATCAGAACTCCAGTAGAATCACAATAAATATTGCAGGCGAAAGCGAATGAGGCAGGTAGATTGTTATGAACATCCCACCTTCAAAAATAAGAACACTTAGTTCGGACACGATGCACGTGCTGGAATCTTATAAATAAGTACAAACTAACGTGCTGAAATAGGCAAAACCAGAGTCAGGTATAATACTACGATTCTGAAACTTCAGAATAAATAGTGTGTGGACTGTCGCTACAAAGGAGAATGTGTGGAGGGCTTTAAAAAATTATACTTATGTAAAAGTTCGTTTGTACAAAATAGTTAATCTCCGAAAGCTCTTCGCTGATTACACTCTGAAATTTTCACACAATGTTGCATTCGAATATCGAATATATATATTTTAAAAAAGCAGACTATCACGTTGTTGTGTATATTATTTTTGTTAAAAATATTTATAAAGAGAAAGAATATGTATGGGAGAAACAATTTGTCTCCTGGTTTAAATGCCCCGCTATGGTAGTTAAAACAGGCTGCGACGAAGGAAAGAAAACCGCACATTTTTACAGCATAGCTTTATCTTCTTCGCAGTTGGGTTTAACAGAAAACTTGTACGTGGTTGTTTAAAAAAATTGTAGTTTATGTCCGTCTCAATGTTTAATGTAGTGTCGTTTAAAATTCGAAGTAAATCCGGCCACTAAATTTTCAGGAATCTTGCTAAAATTTCACTGTTATATATTATATACATTTAAGACCACATAACGTCTATATTCGTCCAAATGTTTATTTGAGTAAAATGCAAAAATTTTAAGTAAAGTGATCATGTACTTTTGGAGATGTTTGGGAACAACATTTGCTCTTTATGTATTACATATTTATTAATATGTTATGCACTCTTAAAAAGACGTATATAAAAACACGCACGTATTTTGAACAACAATGTACAGGTTTCCTGTTAAAGCCGACTGCGAGGAAGAAGATGTTAAGCTGTAAAAATGTGCGGTTTTCTTTCCTTTGTAGCAGCCAGTTTTAACTACTATAGTGGGGCACTTAACCAGAAGACAAATTGTTTATCCCATACATATTCTTTCTTATCATAAATATTTTTAAACTTAAATTGTATACACAACAACGTGCTGCTCTGCTTTCTTCTTTACAGACAGTTTTCGCAGAAAACAGGAAAGTTTTATTTCTGGCTAATCGAATAATGATTATAATACTACAACAGAACCTAAATTTGCTATAACAAAGAAAATGCTCAAGGTCAAAGAGGGGGGCAGAGGAGATGGACAGAGGGGTTGGAGGAAATGGGCATAAAAAGCAGCAAGGGACGAGATGGGGGGAGAGGGAGAATGAGAAAATTGATAGAAAGAGGAGGCAGGAAGAGGGAATGGACAAAGAGAGGGAGAGCAGGAGAGGGACTGTGGCAGGAGACTATGAATTATATCCAACCGTTATAAATATTAGAAGCGTGTGCCTACTCTTTCCTTTCTTTTCCATTTGCCCTAACTGAACCGCGGCAGTACGTGGCCGGGTACAGCTAGTTATAAGCAAAAAATAAAGATTGAAGTAAAAAATCGGCCGACTATAAGGGGGACCGTGAAACGTCAATAAGAACTTCTACAATGAGATCTTTCAAGGAATTTGATATAGTTCTGAGCCAATGAAGAATCGTTTTGCGGGTCGAAAGTCTCCACGTAATCACTCGTGGGTCAGAATTAGTGATATCCACTTACTGCAGGAATCGCTTTCAGACTGCTGATAAAATTTGTATTTCAGGAGAGACTGTAGCGTTTATAAATGTAAGATAAGACAGTGCGATAGTGCTGGACCGAAACGGGAGTGTAGCTGCGAAGTGTGTTCAGCAGGCTCGCGCTTGGTACGAACGTAACCCGCGGAATGCAACGATTCGGATTCAGCTAGTTGCGCGACACACAATTTTGCCAGGAAATTTCACTGCAGCGAACACTACACTGTAAACTCAGAGATCCTTCCTTAGGTGAAGTAACATTTATAGTTAGCGGCCTACGTCTGCGCATAATTAGGTCATTTAGTTGCAGAGAAACGTAATTAGAAAGTCGTAAAGTATTTACACAAAGACGATATTATGTGGAGCTACACATCAGAATAGTGTGTAGTTCCGATACCGACACGGCAGGTTCCTGATGCAACTATATAGCCCTGAAGATGATCCAGGAAGATGGAAACTGATCATACTAAGATATAAATGCGCGTTTGAAGCTGAAAAATAAACGCTATATTAAAAGAATTATCAATGCAGTTGCTGAATTCTCTTGTGACGAATACGTCGCCTATAGTGATACTTTGATCGTTCTGCTACCTTTTATTCTTCTGCTCTTAGGCTTTGCCTGGTTTTGTACTGCTCACGTATTTGCTTTTTAGCGAGCTGTGGTAACTCCTGGCTCGAGTCCATTGCAAAAACAGTGATAAAGTTACGTATATTGTTATTACGTTACGTGTTTGTTTATCAACATCTGAACCGTAGTTCCGCAGCACACAAGCATCGCCTACCGTCTCTGGGAGACGCACATGAATGTAGGGCCTTGTGAATGTAACTTAAGTCCTTGTCTGTGCTGTAATTGTGCCGAGATGTTTTGCATCAGAAGGTTTACATCAAATTCGTATGATAAACAGTTATTTTACTAAATTCTACCTATATTTTACCTCAGGTTCGAAAAATTAAATTTTGTTTCATTTCAACAGTTTTGATGTTGGCTAACGGGTAAAACTAGTTATTTGTGAAATACAATAAAAATTATTGCGAACTAGACTAAAAATGGCAATAAATGACACAATACACACTCTCTTCATGATGACTGAGTAAGACACAAAAAGGAGAAAAACATAAAAAGTGAATTTTCTAGATTACAAAAACGTTTCAAGAAAACCAGTAATATTTTACAGGCAAGAAATATACCAATACCACTTACTTTATGAGACTTGGTTTGAAATAACCGATGTTAGAAAGTTACGCTTAGCAGATATTGTCCTCCACTAAACATGTAGTATACCCGCTGAAGCTCTCAATAATGTTCTCAACTGTTTGCTGCATAGTCTTACAAAAAAACCAGGTCACTGATTTCACTTGTCTTTCTGAAGTCTGTGGTACATACTTATCAAATACATATTGCAGCCATTTCAGAGCGAAAAATCCATTAAAGTGTACAGTGAGGGGAGGCAATCGCGCTCAAATGAGCGTCTCAGTCTTTTCGAAGTGCCTAAAATAGGCACAATGCGGTTCTCTTAGTTTCGCTTTAAAGAGAAATGATGATGCCAGTAGAGTTCCGACATTCATGGCGAAAGTTTACTTTCCTATACGTATTCAACAGTTGACCATAAGTGGCATCATATCTCGGTAACACGTTGTTCAATCCCAGTGAATCAGCTGAGGCGTTTTCTGCTACAACTTAACTGAAATGTATTGACACCAAGATACAGCGAATCAAACATTTTAAATACTTTTTAATGATTTAAAACTCTCCTATATGAACGAAATTTCCGTTAAAATTAAAGCAAGTATCGTGATTTCAAAATACAAGTATACCTCATGAAAGTGTAATATGTAAGACTTGCTGACTGATTTGAAATGCCAATATAGACCAAAGTTAAATTGTTTTTCTGTTGATTATTGTATAGCACGAAAAATAGAACGATATTTTCCATATTTTATTATGAAAAAGAACAAAACTATTTTTATTAAACAAATAAATTTTGAAATGAATATAGACTAGTCGCTTTAAAGAATTTGTGATAAGTTATCATGAAAGTTACCTGTGTATCGTATAACGTCATAATGTAAAAAAAGCTATACTGTATTTTCTCCTCAATTTGGTCCTGCGGAACTTGACGTGTAAATAAATAAAAACCAACGTTTCGGCCACATTTACAATGATCTTCTTCTGTCATCATTATACCCTTCTACTGTCATTTGTACACCCAGAAGAAGGCCACTGTAGCTATGGCCTAAACGTTGGTTTCCCCAGTACAGCAACTGACTCTGGCCGCAGAAGCCTATGCAGTTACACATTTATAAGTTTTCTACTTGATCTAGGGTCCCGTGTCAGTTTCGCGGAGATAATAATTTTGAAAACATCTGAAAATTTTTTTAACACTTATATCAGGGCTGTCAAAATATTTATTTTGAGATTTACCTTGGCAAAAATGCGATGGCTTGAAAGAAAAGTTATTCCAGTGAAATCGGACCGTTTCCGAAATTTCCGTTGCTATTTTATCCGGCCTGTTGCTGTCTTTCCCTTATTATTTTCTATTGTAAGAACATCAACGTTCAGTGCTCTTGAAACTATTTTCAAACGACTCTCAGTAACTTACGAAACTCTTTGGAACAGGGATTTACAAACTACAGTACTACATTTGTTGGATTTTACATGATAAATGCATAAACGACTAAGATATAGAGCAGACTCGGTTTCATTGGCTGTTACAGATGCTTTTTCTTTTCAGTTTAAGTGAAAATCAATGTGTCTTCCCTGTTCTTTTCACCTATGGCTCAAAATCTTTCATAGATGTCTTCCTTATCTTCGTGTTTATTTTTACAAAACATTCCTTTGGGCAGCACTTCTTACCGACTTCAAATTTCTTTGAACTGACTTTTTTAATCATTTTTGCCAAAACATACCATTGTCCGGAATTTTTCTTCTTCTTCTTCACAAGCTCTTTCTTTCATTTTCACTTCTAAAATTTACGTTGCGCTCCAATATGTTGCTTCTCATTCTAACTGTCTGTACTGGGTGTATTATCACAATCAGTCCCATATTTATTTCTTACAGTCTCTATTAGCTTCCAATGAGATTGTTTCAACAAAAATTCGACGTCACTAATAAATAAGTATCAGCACAACGCGCATGAAACACATGTTCGAAGCTGTTTGTCTACCCTGCAGCAGTCTGCGTAACAACGAGGTAGTCCTGCACAGCAGGCAAATCTTTCTGGAGGCCGTTTTATACTTGGTAGAGTGATATTTTGTCAACAGAAAGACGTGTAAATACAGATTCAATATTTGCAGGAAACGGGAAAATGACTTAATGGACTTAAAAGTCGTTATTACAGGAAACGCCTCAATTATTATTTTCAAGCGCTCCAAGAATGGAAGCTGCGAGCCCGTTGGATTTAAAAAAGTTAGAAGAAACTCGATATCTTTAAAATGTCGCGATGTACAAAGTAGAATCAGAATTGCAAATATCAAGGACTATTGCACACAGCACGAATTTCGAAAGGGCGTGCAAGTAAAAACGACAGACTCGGACCCAAAGGCAGCTCATACAACTCTCAGTAATACAGGAAACTTAAGGGCGCTCGGACGATTCACGCAGCACCTGTGATGTCTAAGCCATGTATGGATTGATAGTGATATGGAGAGTGCACTAAGGGTGGATCCAGACGAACTGAACCCACACTTGGCATACTCAATATGACAGCGGAGCCTAAACTTAATTTGCACCGAGACAAACAATAATTCAAAAACTTTAGTCATTTTCAGTATGTTGTTGTGGGTGGTCTTAAAGCTGAAGACTAATCACTCCCTTCTCAAAAACTAATTCCCTCATATAACTGCGTCTCGTCTCCGCTTGAAGGTAGCAGAATCTTACAGAGTGTAGTCCAATCGACTCTGGGCAAAGCTTTCTTTAAATCTACAAATGCTACAAACGTCTTCAGTATGTCTTCTAAGGTAAATCATGAGGACAGTATTGGCCAGTGTGTCACTTCATTTTGCTGTACCCAAACTGATCTATCGCAATGTCGTGTTTCAGGATTCTTTCTATTCTATTTCTATTCTTTCTACTTCGTGTCACTATGTTGTAAGACTGACATATCTGTAGAATTAGGAGTGTTACTTTCTTCTTTAAGTCTGATGATATTTCACCTGTCTCATATGTCTTGGATATCAGGTGGAATAGTTTTCTCAGGGCTGGATCTTCCAAGAATCACAGCAATTTTAAGGAAAGATGCCGTGTCTTTCAGTGCTCTGCCAAATTCATCTCACAGTATCATCCCTCGTATCTTATCTCCATCTGCTTCCTCTAACTCTTCCATAACACGAGTACACTCTCAAAATTTGTTTCTTTATACAACCCTTCTGTATATTCCATCTACCTTTCAGCCATCTTTCTTTGTTTAACATTGGCTTGCCATCTCAAGTCTTGATATTCGTACAGCTGCTTCTGTTTTCTGCAAATGTTCCTTTAAATTTTCTATAGGGGGCATCCATCTTTCCCACAGTCATGTATATCTCCTCTAGGCATTCCTGATTTGTCATTCTGCACTACCTGGCCGCGCGCGGGTTGAGGCGCCTATGTGGCAGATTGCGCGGCCCTCCCTCTGGCATGGGCCTGTGTATTGTTCTCAGCATAAGTTAGTTTAAGTAGTGGGAAGTCTAGGGACCGATGACCTCAGCAGTTTGGTCCCTTAGAAATTCACTCACACACACACACACACACACACACACACACACACACATTTGCACTACCTGTCAATCTCCTTGACATCTGCATCCCCTTTTGTCTGCTTCATTTACGGTGGTTTTTTTTATTTTCTCCTTTCGTTAATTAAATTTATCTCACGTGTTATCCAAAAATGTGGGTTTGCGCTATGAAGAGGAAGGTAAGGCAGAGAGTGAGTTACTGTGAACAGTTCATTGATGGGGTCGTTCTTATCGCGTTCGGGCAATTCTGTGTGATATATTCAAGTCACTATGTAACCTGATACCTGTCACATGTCAATACTAGCCCCCCTCCAAGTTCACTCACTATGCCCATTCTTGCTCCAAAATAAAGGTCACCCTCCCCCCCTCCCCTACCCCTTCTCTCTCTCTCTCTCTCTCTCTCTCTCTCTCTCTCTCTCTCTCTCTCTCAGCCAATAGGAAGACTTAAATCAAGCTTCTCTCTCTCCCTCCCTCTTTCATCACTGAACTAACTGTGCGAGCCTAATCATTCAAGATCTGTGCGCTGTAGTAGAAGGATCGTCAGAGAGATAAGGTGCAAGTTATCCAACTTAAAAATGGTAGTAAATATTAGCTCAATTTATGACGTAAAATACTCTGATATTACAGTGTGCGACTGGGTAAATCAAAGGGGCACGTCTGACTTAATTTAATGATGTCATAACTTTGCTGTAAGCGCTTCAACGTATGACGACTTCCCGTTGTTACTTACAATTTGATTACATTTTTGACCAACTTTCTCCCACTTTTAAAACTGTAATCCAAAGACACATGTAGATACGACGCTTTTAATGTTTACCAATTAGGACAAAGCATTATTTAAACAAATAAACAATTGCTATGTACCAAGTCCATAGGGAACTTGTGCATGCATTATTAATGTCTGACATCATACTGTGTTAAAAACAACGGCATTTTCTGTAAGCACTCCAACGTATGACCATATTCAGTTGCTGTTTACAATTTGGGATAATTTTTGCAGTTGCTGTTTACAATTTGGGATAATTTTTTGCATTTTTGAGTGATTTGTCCCATTTTTAAAATCAGTCAGCCAAAGACGTACATAAATACGACACTTTAAATGTTGAACAATTAGCACTGTGTGATACTTTAACAAATACACTGATATCTCATTTTAAACCATTAGCACACTGAATCAAATATGCTCTTGCTACATACCAAGTCAACGAGGAACTTACCCCTGCATTATTAATGGGGTAAAAACACTGACATCACTATGAGACTGTCTGGCACTATACGATTACAGTAGACTTGTAAACAAAAGCGCAAAATCTAAATAGGTACACACACGCGCGCGCGAGCACACACACACACACACACACACACACCCCGCATAAAATTTACACTGTAAACAATTGTACACCTGAGCTGTTAACCAGCATGACTAGCATAACAATAACTTCCATGGGTAAAGCGCGTCCTATGCATCTGATGGATGATATTGAGAGAGAGAGAGAGAGAGAGAGAGAGAGAGAGAGAGAGAGAGAGAGAAGCCTCGATAAGACACAGAATGCGACCTGTATTAACTACTCTAATATTTTTATTACATGTCTTTCTGATTCCTGAAGATTTTTCAGTAATGAGTTGTTATTAACATTTAACCACCTTGCCATACAAAGTTCACCTTTACAATAACATTTTTAATTAAGTGAACTGTACTAAACAGCATTATGGGGCATTGGAAATGTCAGTTACATAATGTGTTGTTTCATGACAAGAGTCTGACCGTGACTAACAACCATGTGGAGTCATTAAATTTGTGTTTTCTTTATGAATACAGGGGCACAGTATGATCGATTTATCCAATGAGCTGTCTAATTCCACTGATTGTGTATCACTTATCAAATTTTGTAACCTGCTTCTCTATAAAAAATAAATAAAAAAAGAAACAAAATTTATACTAAAATTTTATGGTCCTTCCATTATGAAAAACATGATTCTAATGCGGAATTTCTTATGGTCATACGATTGGACTAGTTCGATATTTGTTTATTTAGTATGTAAAAGCAGGGACATTAAAAACACGAAGAATAGCCAGTTCAAATGTACAGATGTGTGTGAAATCTTATGGGACTTAACTGCTAAGATCATCAGTCCCTAAGCTTATACACTACTTAACCTAAATTATCCTAAGGACAAACAC